>NW_010252045.1:0-47243 GCF_000690775.1 Eurypyga helias | reverse complement strand
CAGCACCACCGCCGAAAGCTTTGTCCTGCGATGGGGCCCACAGCTTCGATTAGGGCCTACAGGCAGAAATACAGGGCCACGGAGATGATTTAACGGGTTTAAACATCAGACGGGAAGGCCAAAAGCTGGGGCTGTTCTGCCTGGAGAAGGGAAGGCTCGGGTGTGTGTGTGTATCCGTGTACATAAAAACCTGAAGGGGATGGAGCCAGACCCTTTTCGGTGCCCACTGACAGGGCTCAAGACAAAGGGCACAAACTGAAAGGGCTATTCCCTTTAAACATGAGAAAAAACACCTTTAGTGTGAGAGTGGTTGAACACTGGGGCTGGTTGTCCTGAATGACCATGAAGTCTTCATCCATAGAAATACTTAAAACCTGGCTGGACACTGCCCTGAGCAGGGAGCTGGACTAGACCCCCCGCAGAGGGACATGCTGGCCTCTGCTGCTCTGAGGGACTTTGGTTCTCCAAGGCTGGGCATGTGTCCAGAGACCCCTCATCACAGTCATCCTCCCCAGTGTGTAATATGGGTCCTGTTAATTAGGCTTGTACCTACAGGTTGCACCAAGGGGCCACGGTCACATAATAAGGTTCCAATGCATATTTTTGTATGCATATATATGTGCATAGGCTTTGCTTTTCCAGCACAACAATGGGTTGATGGCCACCATCTCAGAGATTTAGGAGACATATTATGTTATCAAAAGTATTAAATTATACATATCAATTGTAAATCTCAGAGATATAAAACAAATACTACAAACACACTAACATTTATGCCCCAAAACAGAGCAGAACTAACCAAGGTCAACACATGCAAAACAGCTGAGTTGATGTAAGACTGAAAAAAATAATTTCCTGAAGTTTGAGCATATGCGTTCATAACGCTGAGATTACATTAATCTATATTTGTTTTGTTTTCATTTTCCTGGTTTTTTTCCCTGCCTGAAGTAGGGCAGGATCTAAGTGCCAAAGACCACACCCCACCATGTGCTTTGAAGAAGGCCCCACTGAAATCGTTTGCTTTCGATGTGATTGCAACTTGCTGTAGCATATGCCTGGACTGCAACATTCGTTGATGGGTCTTGCAAAACCCTCTTCAGTACTTGTGTCAGCAAAGAGAGAAAGAAGCTCCCAACTGCTCCACTGTAATTTATACAAGAGCACTGGAAGAGCAGAACGGAGCTGGTTGCTGTTTGAAACCTTCCTAGAAGTAAAGCTTTCCATGTGGAAGAAAGGTTCTCCGTAAATAACATCGATTTGGCCCCCAGGTCTGAAAATGACAAAGAGTTGCAGGCTGTTGTACACCGCTGAGCTTAACAAAGCTCTGGAATAGCCAGGAATCCAACCTGGCAAGCCTCCAGATGTCGTGAGTGTCAGGGTCGAGCCTAGAGGCATCACCTCCAGTTGTTCCAGACATCCTATTTCCTGACTGTGGTGTGTGCAAGGATGTGTGTGATGGAAACGTTATAGCAAACATTGCTGTACGTTTACAAAACTGACTTATTAAGCTCATATTTTTCAAAGCATTGATCCATCCCTATTTTAGGCACCTGGTCAGCAAGCTAATTTTCAGAGGTGCTGAGTACTCCCTAATATCAATTGGATTCCAGCTGTTCCTTTCTTCTGATTAATGAGCATCTCCCAAAATATCTAGATGCATATTGGCCCTGGGATCTATAATGTCCCTTTTCAGGAACTTTAACTTAGAAATGTTTTCCTCAGATACTTCAAAATGCCCCAAATGGAAATACTCAAATGGGCCTGAATATGACTTTAGAATGACATCAGTTTTGGAATAAAAATAATGCAGTAATTTATAGATATTAAATATTTAAAACTTTCTGTTGCTACTCATGCACACTTGAGATATACTGTCTTTATAAACAGAGGATATACTGTATCATTATAAACAAAAGATAGACTAATTAGGGGTTTCTGTCAGGAGCTGATGATACTAAAAGCTTATTTGCTTAAGATTTAAATACTTTCTTTCCAGGCTTGCCAACGATTTTAAACCTTAGTGATATGGCCCTGAAAGAAAACGCTGAAGTTTAAAACACTAGCCTGATCTGAACTGCTGTGGTGATGTCATTGTAAATACTCAGGTCTTAATTTTACACACATGGGTATTCTCATTTGGGTCTGTATGACTCATTACGTCCAGAGAGCTAAAGGCGTGCAATATGGGACTGCGTCCTATCGGAGGACAATCATTTCACACATTTCAGCGCTGTTGGATATGCATTCAGACTTCACCTGCACGCTGGCCATTCATTCATTTCTGCTAGGGCTCCTTCTCATGTTCCAAATGTCTCTGCAAATGCAAGCATCCCTTTTTGCCGAAGAAAAATGACGTGCTTTCTGCTGCCAAAGAAGCACTACCTTTGTCCACCTTCAGCTGCAGAACGCACCCCTTCCTCCTCCCCTAGGCAAGCTTTAAGTGATTTTTAAGTCTTGCTTGGAGCAAGAAATGAAGCAATGTCTAGAAAGAAGTGTGATTCATTGTTAAGTCGAGGTTGTCATTTAAAACGCAAAAATGTTTCCGCTTATAATTATGTTTCATTTTACTGTGTTTCAGCAAACAAATTACATTTATGGGCCAAGTTTATCTATTTTATGCTTCAGTGGTTCAAATATTTGCATGCATAACTTTAAATGTGTTGATCTGCACATTTAAGGGTCAGCTGTGTGTATGCAAGGGTGTTATGTTCCAGCCCGGTAAAAGGCCTAGTGATACGTGTAGCTTTAGCTGATGTACCAAGGTAATTATGATTCATTTTAAGTTGTCTTCTTTGAAATACTGTTCTCTGTTCATCACAGGTCAAATTCTTGTTTTGTTTGGTTCCATTCAAAACACGTGTGCATTGAAACAAATTGAAAATATTTATTCATTCTTATTTTTTTTCTTTTCTTTCCTCCTATTAGTCAAGAATCACATGCCTTTATCCTCCCATGCATGTGAATCCTCACAGCTGATGGTGGATATACTCAAAAAAAAACCCCAAACCAACAGATAAATATGAAAACTGAACAGCCCAATAAAACTGTATAAGGAAACATGAATCATGCCTCATTATACATTAAAATAAGTTCATTTAAATGACAAATGGTATATTCTTAGCGTACTTTAACAGAACATAAGCGGGTGATGAAGTATTTGTGCTCTGACCCCACAAAGCAAATCATACTTCTTCCTCTTTGTGTGACCAAAAATACTCCCCAAAGTGACCGAAATGCGACATCCTCCTCCCTGAGCTCAGGTAATGGAGTCATCTCGCCACACATGACTTGGCACTGTCTTGTTTTGTGTCAAGAAAAGTCGCCATTTTGATCACATGAAACACACACGTGTTGGCTGGACTTGTGCAAAGCCTTCGTTACTGTCCCACATGACATCCTTGTCTCAAAACTGGAGAGACATGGATTTGATGGATGGACGGCTCGATGGACGAGGCTTTGAGCAACCTGGTCTAGTGGAGGGTGTCCCTGCCCATGGCAGGGGATTGGAACTAGATGGTCTTTAAGGTCCCTTCCAACCCAAACGATTCTATGATTCTATGATTCTCTTACTGAAAATAGTCTTTTTTAAGGAAAATGACAGTATTAATTTAAAAGCAATCAAGCGATGATGAAAAAGATTCTAAGCAGCTCTGCACAGAAACTGCTTTGTCCCTTGCACTAAACAAGGTTGTGTCACATCTATGAGTAACTTATCAGTTTTTGCCTTAGCACGAATAACCTACTGGGTTCCAAAGTTTGCCTGTATGTCAGGTCAAATAGGAGAAGGGAGAGAATAGGAAAGAAACCAGAGTTAGATGGGCAAATACAGGCACACGCACAGAAACCACAGGATTCATATTGTCTAATTTTATCCTGTAAATATATAGCTTCATGTTGATTATTTAGTGTCTTTTTGTAGTTAATGGAGAGAAACAGCGTAGCATTCGCCTGACCTACTTTGTAGGTTTATCCCAGAGCTAGCCCATCTATCTAGAGGTAGCTATCCAAACAGCAGATACCGCAGATCAGCAGGTAAGAACCTTTCTCCATTACCTTTCTTCTGTACTGGGACAGGCCTCATTTTATATGTGGTTTTTATCATTATCTCTTACTATTTTTCCCTGTCTTCTGTGCATCCATCACACACTATGGATTGATGAGGACCTTACAGGGGACTTAGCACAAGCAGATACTTATTGGCCCAAGTATGCTGGATCTCCCAATTCTCTTTTTTCCTATTTTCCCTCTGTTTAATCAACCAGAATATTCACTTATTGGAGGTGTGTTGCTATAGCAAGCAGAACTTGGTCTGTTTATAGAAGCTGCTCAGAATGATGTATGCTGTTTTGAGAAAAGAAGTTGAATGAGTATACAGAGTGTGAGCTGGCTTAAAGTGAACAGTAGCAACACTTGTTTAATGTGCATGATACATTCATCCACAGCAGTAAGTTACTGCAAAATACCCTCCAGATTATGACTCAGACACTGGCAAAAAAACCCAAAAAGGCGGCACTAATGTATTAAAAAAAAAAAAACAACCCTACAAACATATGGAGACATTTCTGAACATTTTCAGATTAAAAACTGTGGCACCAAAAGCACTGTAGTGGTCATATTAACCCTGCCTTCCTGTACTATGTATTGTAAGGGATTTCTTAGCCACATCAGAATGGTCTTGGGAAACAAGTGTTCACTCGAAAATCAGAACATGAAAAAAAGCCTGTGCAAACACAATGTCCAAGGTGGTAAGAAAGAAGACAAAACTTGAGTTTGGGTGTTACAGTGAACCTCTAAGTGCCATGTGATGGTATTATCATTATAAGCCAACTGTACTTTGGCAGTTGGGATGCTGCACTTCCCTCCCACAGTATCAGTGGTTAGAAATTTGGTATCCATAAGGTAAAAAAAACCCAGGAACAATAGCTTTCTACCACAGTTCATGCACAAGAACACATATACATATATATCTGTGTACAGAGACACAAACACTTAAAATATATATAAATCTTTTCCATATAAAATATGTATATGTACATATCTTTGTTCTGTGCACCAAAATGTTTCAGAAGTCTACGTGCCTCTCTGTTGGATCTGAGGCTTCATCCCTTTGATACTGAGGAATAGAAGCCTAGATTTCTCAGACAAATCAGTACTATTATGATAGAATGTTATCTGTATAGTCCAGAAAATGCAGCCTCTTATTCTCCTCATCCATCTTTAAACAGCTATAACTCCCTTTGATCTTCTGTGTTCCCCTTTTTCCTCTTTGAGGAATTCTCTCTGAATAACCACTGTGTGTTTAATGGTTTAATTTCTGCCAATTTTTTTTCCTCCCTGCTCTTTACTAACAGCAATCCTGTTACTAAAGCAACACATTCATAATTCTAACATCCATCAATAACTAAGCTAGCATTCCATGCTCAGTAATCATTACAGAGGTCCATCACAGTTAATTATGAAATTTAAATAGTTAACTTTTGCTTTCAGTCATACAAGTGTAAACCAACAGACTTACCCTCTGCAGGAAAAGCTGCGGGTGGGATCTCAAAGAACAGAACTGTTTATAGTGCTGTCTTCAGAGAGACCCTTCCATACAGGCTCACTTTCTTTCCTAGCAATTACCGTGTGTCTGTCTGCCAAGCACAACTGTCGCCAAAGAATGCCATTCACGTCCTTCAAACCCAGACTTAGTCCCCCAGCAGACCCCCTGAATTTCTGTCACTGGGGCTGGCTTAACAGTCCTCCTCTGTATCAGGTAGAAGGTCTCTGTCCCTGTACCATGAATGGAGTGGGATAGGGAATTAACAGCAACAGAAAAACAATTATGGAAGCTCTGAGAGGTGTTTGTAGCCCAGTCTAAGGAAGCAGGACTAAGGGGAGAATATCATGTGGATGTATGCATACCTAAATGTCCTAGCCATGAGTGTTTTGATGTTCAGGCCCCACAAGGCAGTGGAGTATCAACATTATAGCCAATATTTCTCTCTTCTAAGAATTCTTTCACGTCAAACTTGGTGTGAGTATTCCTGAGGGTTTCCCAGCTATGAATGTTAATGTTCATAAAATGGCTAGCATCTGCATGGATTATCTGATGTCCCATAAGAACTTGACCTCATGCCACAATTCAAAGGAAAGTACAATCAGCTGTGAGGCACAAATTCATTTCAAACCAGGCTTTCCTGGTGAATTTGGAACTATTATTTTGTTGTTGTTATTCTAAAAGCCAAATATATTAGGAGGGATGTGCTGCCTACTCTCTACTTGTATCCCGTCTGTGGTTATGCATAAAAATACATCCACAGGGCCAGAAATGTGTCCTGCATAGTGGCTGTGGGAGTTGCTTACAGCTGGAAGCAACTGTGATCTGTAAGCAGGGGGCACTTGTATGAGCAGATTTAGGAAGAACAACCTGATCTGTAGCAGTTTGAGATACCTGAGTTTTAAATACAAGGAGCCCAATGGAAAGTAGAACATAAACACTGCCCTCACAAAGACATGTATTTAAAACAAGTTAATGGTTCCTCATTTGGTTCCATGCAATTCTGAGGCCAGGATTCGGTATTCTCACTCTTAGAATGGCCCAGTCCCCCAGGACACAGACTGCTTCATCTGCCTCTTCCGTAATTCCTGGTTGAGGCTTCTGTACTGTGTGAGTGACATCAGGAGAGGTAAAATAAACATGGTTAGAGCATGGCCTCAAACACTGTCCAGAAACTACCTGTATTGTCTAACTAGCAGCAACTCCCGACATAGTCCCGTGCCAATTAGTAAGCTCCCAGGGACAATGTAAGGAACAACACAGGGCCACCCTGTGTTGAGTATAGCTCATCATGCTTCTTCCCTTGGGGCCATGGAAGGCACCCTGGCCTGATTTATTTACTAGTATAGCTACAGCCATGCTTCACTATGGCTCACAATGTGGCCTGTGAGAATTTTTGCCAAACAGGTCTACTGCAAGTAGGCACAAGAGGTCAGTATTCAAATAAATCTTACAAGGCTCATCTATTTCAAGGAGTTGTGAGTGAAAATCGCGTTGAGATGGCCGGTTCATGCACTGTGAGCCTGACATTTCTGGAAGTATAGGTCTTATTTCACATGCAGAAAACCTACTGCACATCTGCATCTGTAATGTGTGCAAACAGACTGTGTAACAGCTGCCG
Source organism: Eurypyga helias (assembly GCF_000690775.1). Lineage (NCBI taxonomy): Eukaryota > Metazoa > Chordata > Aves > Eurypygiformes > Eurypygidae > Eurypyga > Eurypyga helias. The sequence continues at coordinate 40,083 of NW_010252045.1, read as the reverse complement.
GCGAGTGCGGGTACTGGTGCATGCACAGTGGCCGTTTGCCCAGAACTGACAGCCCAGGGAAGGGTATTGCCACGGCTCCAAATAGACAGTCAGACATGCAGGAATCCTTGACAAATGGCCATGTTTTTCTGACAATACAAAAGTCTGATGTGGAAAAGGGGCCTTTTCTGTGGAAATACGCTGATATACCTAAGATGGGGTTTTTTATACCTAAGAATTTAAGATTTTCAATCGTTTCTGAGCTAATGGTTTCAGTCATATGTACAACTTTTATTTCACTACAGATTTTATTTATCTTTTAAGAGTCTTCTGAATTCATGTGCAAAACTAATTTTACTGGTAATTAGGTATTTGGTGAATTCTGAGCTTGCTGCACATGTTGATTGCGTTGAAACTAGCTGTATTCTAAGGTTACTTTTAAATCAGACTAAAAATCAGAATTCTCAGTTGAATTATATATTGGCTTAGGGAGTGTTGTGTCTTGTTACTAACGCAAGTAAGTCTATTATTTTGTGAGCACTGCAAAGAGATTATATTGTTAATACATGTAAAAAATTTATTTCAGCCAAGTATGTTCTCAAGGGGAGTTCTAGAAGGCAAAGGGTCCTTGTTATTTGGAACATCATTAACAGTATTTTGTGTCCTTCAAAGCAGATCATTAGAAAAAATGACTTGTTAAGATATATGTACCATCCATAGCCTTATTGAAACAAAGAGCCTGTGTGAGATGCTATATCAAAGATTCTGTACACGTCAGGAAGTGTTGTCTTTGACATAACCCTTATCAAGAACATCATACTAGAAATGAAGAATTGGCAATAAAACATCCCTGTACTGGATTTGGGAAGTAACCAAACTGATTACAAAGAAAGATTGTAAATTGATTTAAAATGTGAAAGGGTAGTATTAAACTTAAAGACTGCTGTACTTGTTCCATATCTGTAGAAGTGACTGGCTGAAGACTGACTTGCATATAGTCTGAAACAGACTTTTTATCATCTGTCTGCTGGACGGAACAATACAGGCATGTTTCATTTATTTAGAAGATGGCCAGGGGCCAAAGAGAGATTAAAAATGTAAGCAAGAGTCAGTGCAATGGTTGTTGCTGTACGAGTTAGTCATTTGGACTGCAATATCAGCAAATCCTCCCACAAAAGATATATCCTACAGCACAGAATTTGCATTTGATGTCCAGCAAAAGCAATTGGTATGGTAAGGACAGGCTTACTCCTTACTCCAGAAGTTGAATTTGGAATGCATTTGGCATTTAGAAAAATAAACAAAAGCGATTGACATGCTTGAATAAGTTGTTTTGTGAGCAGCAGAACTAATGAATGCAAACAAATTCCAAAAGGAACAATTGTTTCTTATGGATTTCTGTCTTTCTTCTCCAGCCTCCCCCATCACAACCCCAGTTCCCCTGCTTCACCAATGATCTTCTTCACCATTTCCATCAGCTGAGATTCATCATATGCTGCAGTTTATCGCGAGCTGTGGGTGTGCTGGCTGGCCACAGACCATGCAATAGCTGAGCTCAGCGTGTCTGTCTCAGGGAGGGCAAATTTTCGGAGGACCCCTATCTTCCATTGTTCTGTAGATGCCTAAGATGGGATCAAGACTGCCTAAGCGAGGGACTTAACTTGAGCTTATATCTAAGAATGCTAGGGAGCCAACCTTCTTTCAGTGTTTCTGTCCCTGTCTCAAGCAGCAGATCATCGCTGCCTTTCTGAGCCTAGGCATCCAAATTTCGCAGACAAGGTCTGCCTGCAGAGACATCCAAAGGCTTTTACCTGTCGCCACTGACTGTAGAGGGGAAACTTTGCTCTAGGAGGGCTTCTTCTCCAGTTCCCTGAAATGTTTGTTCAAGAACTTAAAATAAGATTCCAGTTTGAGCCCTACTCTTTCTAATATGTTTGAAACTGGCCATGGAGGTCAGGAGAAGAGGACAGACAGACTGCCCTGTTACAGGAATTATGGGAAACCAGGTTGAAAGTAATAGCAATTATGGAACATATGCATTTAATAAAGTGATTTATCTGCTTTAATATTGCTATAGATAATGTAGAAAAATATTGCGAAGAATACAATAAATTTTCATTTAGTTCCATTAAAACTTTTCATGAATAGGTGAATACCGGTCCAAAACGTGTGTCTACCTGGAACAATTTAATTCAAGAAACAGAATAGTTCAGTCCAAGATTTCATTTCGGATAAGGGAACTGATTCTTCTACTTACATCATAAGTGAGTTGAATGGAAGATGAAAATTTTTTGAATACAAACTTCTGTAGAAGATCCATACATTACCAATTGAACCGAGGTTTATTAATATTCCTGAGTCTTCTGAATATACCCAGATTTGTGGCTGATGTGATTCCTTAACCTTTCTCTAAAATATGTTTTTAATTTTTCCCTGACACTCAGGTTTACCAGAGATCCATTGTTTTACGGTTTAACTTCACTCAACAGTTTTGGAACACGTAGAGATGTAATACACAAAGAGAGCAGGAGAACAGCTAGTTCAAAAGGACAGGAATGGAACTTGAAATAAGTCACTTTGAATAAAATAAGAAACAGGCTGAGCCTGTATCAAAAAATCTGACTGATTTCAAGCTGAAATCTTTTTTATGTTTGGATAAAAAAAGAATACACTCTGAAATTAAGTATGGTGCCTTTTCGCCCTGTTGGGGTGAAGCTGGAATGAGGACATGCTCTGATAGTACTTCCACTGCTGTGCTAGCTTGACTGCAGATGTGACTGTGAAGTGGATGAAGTCACACAGGAAGCCCGTTTCGAGCTCAGTCGCACAGAAAGAAGAAGTGAGCTGTTTGGGAGTGAGTGTACCTAGTTTTCTTCAGCGAATGTCTGGAGATTTTACTACAAGACCCTGAAATTCACGGTATGGAATGTTTGTCTGCTTGTCCACCCATGATCACCCTTTTTTTTTTTTAAATTGAGTGCCAATTTGACCAGGATATGCATTCATGAAAAGTACTAATGAATCTCTGGTCACCTGGGCTGGCTTTGTCTCAGAGGCAGCATCTGCAGCAGTGCTGCACCCTCTTTTATGAGCAGTGACATTGCCACACTGAGCAGCAGTTCTCCCTGCTGCCAATAACCAACCTCCCTTCAGAGGGCAAGCGGGTGAGTTCCTTCAGCTTCTTCCTTTCACATGCAGTGAGGTCTTGTTGCTTCTCTTTTCTGGCATGCAAATACACTCAGGCTCTGCCATGGTCTGGCTCTACACCTGTCTGCAGTCACATTTCTCTTCACAGAGATGAAAGAAAACTTTCCAAGTCAGTTTTGCTTAAGCAGCAAGATGCTTGGGGATCCAAACTGGGCTTTGAGAGATGTATTGCTACTGAGCTACTAAAAACACTAAAGTACTAAAACCATTATCTGAATGTTTTTGAGAAAAAAAAAAAAAGAAAACCTAAGTAATATGGGAAACATCCCTGGTTTTATTTGTGCAATATAAAATTTGTAAATTATATAGAACACATCTAGAACAGTATCAATCCTTAGGAGTATGTCTTAGTTCTGCCTCACAGAATTTCCACTTTCAATGCACTTAGAAGCAGAGTGATAAACAAAAGCTAACAATTTTTTTTTGTTAAACTAAGACTTTTATGCTGTACTTTTAAGTGAGGTAATGTGGAAATCCTGAGGGACAAAAAGCAAAAGAAGGAAAAAGCAGTTGGAAATAACACAAGAAACAAGGGGGACTTTGGCAAAGGAAGATAAAAAGATCCAGAGAAGTGAAATATGTCTAGGGAGAGAGAAGGAAAAAGTAACTGCAGGGAACACTAGAAATTTCCTACCCATGAGACCGTATCAGAGGCTCAGAAGGAGCAGCTGTACCCAACGGAGACGCAGAGTTGTCAGAGACCCTGGGGCTCTCTTGCCAGAAGCTGAACCTACCTTCCAAATGCAAGTAAAAAAGGGATAGAGATGAAGAGAGCTTTTTGCCTTAAATACAAAGCTTTGCCTTAAATGAAAGCTTTCAAAGGACTGTCTCCCTTTCTCCTCTACCATATGAAAAATAGCAAGCTGTAGCAACAGCTGCTGAGCTCTCTTGTCAAGGTCTTGGTTATAATGCAGCTTGGACAGCCATGGTGGATGAGGCCAAAGGGTGATACAAATTGAATGACTTCATGTGTTTGTGTGTGTTTTTGTTTTTAGCTTTTATTAGAAAAAAAACCCTCTTTAGCTTAGGTCTTTACCTAGACTTTTTTCTTAACCTGGATATAAAACAGTTTGGCTCCATCCTAACTGGCCAGCCAAAGTGTGTTATAAGGTCAGGCCATAAACAAATTTAACAACTGTTGTTAATTAAATAGTTATTGTAGTATAGATGGGGTCAAACAAAGGGTATGTGTGGGAAGGGAGGGGAAGAGAGGGCATAAGTGGCAAAAAGTGGGGGGTATCTTAGCTCCTGATTTAGAAGGCATGAACATGCAAGAACTCTGTGGAAAAGACCTCTGGGATGTAACAATAGTAGTTAACATTTCAAATTTTGGTGCAAATATTAAGCAAGTAATAATATAAAGGACAGGTCATGTTCCCTCATTTACGCTTTCCTACGCTCTGAAACCACCTTGGTAATTAAGATTTGGCTTTCCTCAAGCAGAAATCCTGTATCTACCTCTATCAGTGGTATCACTTTAACAGCAGAACTTCATCGACATAGTAATGCCTCCCCGTGCCAGGATGTTGTCCAAGTTCCAGCTGGTTAAAAGAGTTGTTACAGAATGGGAATTCCAGCTGGAGATTTATAGAAGAGCAACAGGGAAAAAAAAAAAAAAAGAAAAAAAAAAAAGGCCTACATTTAATTTCAATAGTCAGAAATTCCTTGTCATGAATGTGGAACCCTGCCTGCGTGTCTGCAGCCTCCCTTGCATACTGATTTTGTGTGTGCCTAGCTAAAACTGGTGCCTGTGATACGATCTGATTTTGACTCTACAGAGGAAGGCAGGAGGAGCAAAATTTATGTTTGAGGTCTGTAAGGCATTTTAAAGTTAATCAGGTCCTTTGGGTCTGATATAATTTGCGTAAGATTGCTGTTGATGATTAGAATAGCTATTTAAGATTTTTGTTAATAGTCTCTTACATGGACCCAGTGGAAAGATTCCAATAGCAGTCTGTTAGTTTTTCCCTGTCACATTCAGGTTACAGACCCTTCACAGATGTTGTAAATAGACATCAATACTAAAAGGGAATATTACACAAATTAAAATCATAAGTGTGCTCAAACTGCCAACACAGACATTTTGTTAAAAACATCTGTCACATAAAAGCAAACATTTAAGGCCATTATATTTATAACAATTGTTTTCATTTTTAATATGTAGTACATATTTTTCTTTTCTTCTGTTATTATTGACTTGCATATTTTTTCTTAGACTTTAATATGTATTTTTTCCAACATTACTTATGTTCTTGACCATATAAATAATAATGTGGACTTTTAATGAAAAGAAATAAATCTCCGTTGTTGGAAATCTAATAGATACTTGCACAATGAATGAGTCAACTGAGAATCCAACACCGTGTTCTCCAAAAAATATATAGTTATCAGATATTATAAAGACAAGTATTAAGCTGGATGTCTGTTCAATTACATCCCGTTGTTTCATTCTGTTCTGAAATTAATTTCTCAGGTGAAAAGGATAAATGGAATATAAATCTCCTATTCTGGGCCTTTTTGTTGCGTAACTGGTGATGCAGATGTTCTACTCATACCAGTATTCACCATGTCACTGTGCAAGAGAGCCCCTGAAAGCTGGACAGCCCAGAGGTGCTTTTTTCCTGGCACACCTACCGCACTGATATTATCCATCCTTTCATTCTCCCACTGCTGCTTGCAGTTTCTGGGTACAGCCTCTCTGATATCTTTTAGCCCAAGGAGCTCCAGGCTTCTCTCACCAGTGTTAACCTCTTAGGCTGCTTCTACTACAAAGTGAAAGGGGGTTAGGAATCATCAGTGGACCCACTTACCCTGCTTATAGAATCATAGAATCTTTTTGATTGGAAAAGACCTTCAAGATCATGAAGTTCAACATTAACGTAACACTGCCAAGTCCGCCACTAATCCATGTCCCTAAGCATCACATCTACATGTCTCTTAAACACCTCCAGGGATGGTGACTCAACCACTTCCCTGGGCAGCCCGTTCCAATGTTTGAAAGTCCTTTCAGTGAAGGAATTTTTCCTAATATCCAGTCTAAACCTTCCCAGCACAACTTGAGGCAGTTTCCTCTTTTTCTATCACTTGTCACTTGGGAGAACAGACCAACCCCCGCCTCTCTGCAGCCTCCTTTCAGGTAGTTGTAGAGACTGATAAGGTCTCCCCTGAGTCTTCTCTTCTCCAGGCTAAACAACCCCAGTTCCCTGAGCCGCTCCTCACAGGACTTGTGCTCCAGACCCTTCCCCAGCTCCGTTGCCCTTCTCTGGACACGCTCCAGCACCTCTGTGTCTGTCTTGTAGGGAGGGGCTCAGAACTGAACACAGGATTTGAGCTGCAGCCTCACCAGTGCCCAGTACAGGGGGACAGTCGTTGCCCTTGCAGCTCCTCTCTCTCTGTCTCTTGCAGGCTTCCTTTGGGGAGAGCTGTTTGGAGCTAAGGAGCTAAGGCAGGAAAGGAGCTAACAGTGAAGAAGTGGAGACAACTGAGACCTTGTGTTCAAGCTCACATCTTTGTCTCTTTCATTAGTAGCAGCCCACCTTCACACTTCCTAACAACTTAAACATGTCGTAAGATTATATGAATTCGATGGATTGTCACAATCAGGAAGGGTTTGCTGCTCATAAAACAACAGTCTCAGTCTTTGCTTTTTCTTTATTATATGTGTTCTGAAAACTGCTTAAATATATGATCAGCTTTAAGTTCACACTTAGCTTTTCCTTAAGTCAGTGAGATATTTCTTGGTGTTAAGGCCTCTGAGTAATTAGACACAGTTGAAACACAGTTGCAGTCTCTCGAAACCCTGTTTTTTTCATGGCACAGAACGTGTGCTGGACCCTTTACAAATGTAAATAGAGACATAGCCCATGACCTGGGGAATTGTTGAACGAAATCAGACTCACAGAAAAGCCATGAAAAACGTAAATACTAGCTTCTGGTTCAACTCAAGAACAGAGCAGACCTCATGAAGAGATTAGAAAGATGCTCTGTGATGTAAGACTGAGTAAGCCAGACCCATAGCATAATAAAAAAGTCAGTTGGAAGAGATGTCTGGAGGTCACCTGATCATCTAGTCCAACTTCCCTCTTGAAGCAGAACCACCACCAGTGTTAAGCAGCCTTTAGTCTGAAAAAACATTGTGACTTTTTTTTTTTTCTTTTGGTTGTAAGGACACATCCATGGTCATTGCTTTGCAGCACAGGGTATCATTACCCTTTAAAAATCTTATGTACACCTTCTCCAGAATTATCCTGCACAGCAGGATCAGGTGTCTCACAGCAGCCCAGGTGACTCAATAAAGGCACTATGCATTAAAAAGTGCAATTATTAACATCAGAGTAAAGCCAAAACCAGAAGTCACTGGGCTTCACTGAGTTGCTGAAACACAGTCAAGAGTCATTTTAGATAGTAAAGGGTATCCCAGTACCATCCTGCTGCTGCTGTAGGGTTCTGTTTGCCATACATCCCATCATAGCTCTGTGTCACATGTTCCAGCCCTGTTGTGGTAGGTTGACCTGGGCTGGAGGCCAGGCCCCCACCAAACCACTCTGTCACTCCCCTCCTCAGCAGGATGGGGCAGAAAATAAGATGGAAAAAACCCCCTTGTGGGTCAAGGTAAAGGCAGTTTAATAAAGCAAAAGCAAAGGTCATGTCTACAAACAAAGGAAAACAAAAGAGTTGTTGCCTACTTCCCATCAGCAGGTGACGTCCAGCCAATTCCCAGGAATTAGGGCTTCAGTACTGAGCAACTTCAGTTGCTCTGGAAGAAAAAGGTAAATAATGAATGTCATGTGTCTGTGTCCATCCATCGCCCCCTCTCCCCTATTCTCCAAGCATTTATTGCTGAACAGACGTGACATAGTATGGAATATCCCTTTGCTCAGTTTGGGTCAGCTGTCCTGGCTGTGTCCCCTCCCAAGATCTTGCCCACTCCCAGAAAGACAGGGGAATGTTGGAAAGTCAGCTCGGATGCTGTGCGAGCACTGCTCAGCAGCACCCAAAACACTGGTGTGTTATCAGCACCCTTCTAGGTACCAATACAAAGCACGGCACTAAGAGGGCTGCTGTGGGAAAAATTAACTGCATCTCAGCCAGACCCAATACACCTTGTATAGATGCCTCCTCATGGTATGGTTTCCTCCATGGGAATCTCAGCTAGATACCTATATTTAGGCACCTGAATGATCTCCATTGACTTTACTAACTAGATTTCAGCTGACTACAATGGGAGCTTACACACATGCTCTCAGATAAACACCTGCATGAAGACACCTTTAGGAGCCAAATCCTGCTTTGACTGGCAAGTCAGGAGGTTTCTGGAAGAGAAGGTATTTTGAATGCTGTTTTAAAGAGCCATATGTTCATCACCCATCTTTATTGTGGAGGTACATATACCATATCCTTAATATTTCAAAGGAAATTATTAGGAGGCCATATTGTATGAGCCTGGACTCTCAGTCTGTGTAGTAACACAGTATTACTCAACCTAAATCATCAGAATTTAAGCTTCTCTCATATATTCTTCAGGGTTTCTGTGCTGTCTAACTAGCATAATAATTGCATTTTTTTTATTTGAGTATTTAATAATATTTATTCAACTGTATTCCGTTGCTATTCTGCATTTAACAGAAAATACCTGAGAGAAACAATAAGAAAAGATAGTGAACATGCATAAAGAGATGAGCTATTACAATTTTCCCCACAAAAAGTCATAATGTATTTTTAGGTTTTTTCAGTGGGAAAATGGGAAGGCAGTGGGTCACAAATAAAATGTTGCTCTCAGCTTTACTGTTTTTATGAACTGCAAACCAGAACCACCAGGAGTTCCGGCAGGGTGTAGATAAGAACCATCAGTGTCAAGGCACTAAACTGACAGATTCCTGTAAAGCACGTAGCCCCTAGGTACGTGACCTGCATGGAATCCTGCACTGGAAAATATACAATTCCTGCAATATATCTGTTCCTCTGTTTTCTGCTCTTCTTACTTTTTGTGTGTATCTTACTTCAAGATGCCTCATTTGCTGTGCTCTGCACCAGTTGGAGCAATCATTTCTCAGTCTGCATGTGTGCTTAGCTCCTTCATTTCCATTGTTTTGCTCCGTTTGCAGCAGCTGTGGTAGCATTGCTCATCCCTGGTTTTTATGATCTGAAAAGTGCATGAATTCAGGCATTTCTCTACCTGTCTTTCTAATTTAAAGCCAAATTAACCTATTCTCTAGAATTTACTGTGTATGTCAGCAGAGATTTTCAGTGAACTGGTTTAGGGTGCGTGTACACTCGGAGTATTTATTTATGGCTAAAGCAAAGGAGTTTTTCTTTTCTGGGTAAATTAATTGGAAGATTCAACATGAAACAAAATGTGAGAATCAAATTGCTAGGCTACTTTTCAGAAAGAATGAAGTTCAGAGATAGCTGAGGGACAGTGTAATGCATGTAGGGGTTTGGGAGAGATTTTTCCCCTAAGTGATTTTATATTTAATTGCTTTGAAACTTTTCATTGCAGTTGACTCTGCTGAGATGGAGGTACACTAACACAGGGAACAGTCAGCACATGAATATTATCTGCAAATCCACTGACACATCATCACCCGGTAACTCCATGTGCTCTCTTGCCTTGCAGAAAAGCAGTCCTTTGACATGTCTTGTCTCTCACTGAAAGACAGGTTGACAGGTCAACAGTCCCTCAGTACTGGAGGAAAAAGGCTGTGCTGGGCCAGCAGACTGGCAAACCACATGCAGTAACTGTGTGCAAGACCTGACAGGTTGGGAAAATGTAATCTGTGGTCTTTGGAGCTTGTTCTAGGTCTCTCCAAAGCTCAGTAGGAACTTCCATTGCTTTTTCTGAGTGCTGGCAGAGACCCTTTGTGCATAGATTTTCACAGAACCCAGATGCTCCTTCCTGCACTCACTGATGAACATGTCAAAGTAAACACTTTGTAGGATGCTGCCTTAGTGCTTAACTGTTGCATCTATGGCGAGTCTCTCCTTCAAGCGTGCAGCTGCACAGGAACCCATATTTATCCTCATATTCATTGTGCTTTCAACTGTGCTCAGCTCTTACAAGTGTCTCCTATTGATTATTTTTCTGTTGAAGCCTTTGTTTGCCTAAATCTTTGATCTCATGTATCCAACTATAAATATTCTCTCAAACACTGTACTCAGATGGCCAGAGGAAGGAACAGTCTTTGCAAATACGCATTGTGTCAGTATCTCAAAAATCAGGGAAAGTCCCGTTGGTAAGGCCAAGCTTTATCCTCTGTTTATAAGACAGACAGAGGTAGGGAAGCTTCTTATCACTGCACAGAGCAGCTTTGCATGGGAGGGGAGAGGCCTGGGAGAGGCCTCGGAGAGGGCCAGTCCTGTGCTGGTGCGGTACTGCCATGTTATTGTGGGGGTGAACAGATATGTGGGAGGACACGAAAGTCATGCAACCCTTTTCTGTTCCAGCTTCTCTCCCAGCAGACGTCTGAGGTCTTTTATAATCCCTATAGTGTCGCCGTGGGTTGGGTGGAGGTTGAGCTAAAATCAGTCAGGTGTGGCTGGAAAATGCTGTGTCTTCCAGGAAATCTTCACGGTTTCTTAGAGACAGCAAGGTCTTTGGTCTCGATGTGGAGTGGGAAAGTAGAGATGTGGCTAGTGCCACTTGCTTTTATGCTATAAATTCTCTTGAGTGTGAGACAGACTTACAGCTTGTCTTAAAACTGCCTGGACACCCTGGGAACTAGGTAGAGGGTATGACTGAGCTGTCATTTCATAGAGGAGTTTCAGAGGGCAGGTTATTCCAAATTCATGAATTCTGCTGTGGCACATTTATGCTTTCCAGTAGAGTGTCTCCTACAAAGATGACCTACCTCCCAGTTTGTTTGGAGCGAACAGAATGTCAACTGTGACTAAAAGCCCACCCCTCCCCAGAATGTTACCTGATTACTTCTGATTCGATAATAAATCAAGTGTTTAACAAAACAAAGATTTGAAGCTTCATCTATGCCTTTTTTCATGCCCAGAAGCATAAGCTGAGACCTGCTTTCTTAAGGATCTCTTTAAAACGGCTCAGATTTTAGAGCCGGTGCCTTCTCTGGCATGAATCCCCACAGATGCTTACGCAAGCATGTCTGCTTCCAGAAATTGTAGATCTGGCCATGGTGTTTCAAAAGATAAGTTTTAATTGTGGAGCTATTAGAATATCTGTCCTCCCTAGGGAGATCCTAAATGTCTGGGGGTTATATGTTTTCAACACCTACAGAGTCTTTGTAATCCATGCCCCAGTAAAAAGGGAGGAGGCTGTGATCAGAATGTAGCGTTGCAATAAGGAGATTCTAGTGATTTCATTTTAGCTAAAAATATACTAAAATGCGATTAGAACTTGGTTGGCAATGACAGTGCCGAAGGGTGTTAGAGAAAAAGGACTCTGGTGACCTCCAAGACTTGTAGTTGTGGAGGGTGTTCACAAGCCTGTATGCTTTTCTCCCTGGAGGGTAGAGCCCCCACACAGGGGACCTGCTCTCTCACACAGTGTCTTCCCCAGCCATGACGCAGCATTCACGACATACTGGGCAGTACTCATGCACTGGCCATGAGGAAACCAGTTGTTAAAGAGAAGACAGACTGTGTTGTGTTCGCCAGTATACACATTTTCTAAGTGTGACTGCTACAGGACTGACTGTGAGCTACCCCAGGAGTTTGTCATGCAGAGTGGGAAAAAAGTTCCATCTTTATTTTCTGTCAGTGTCCGGAAAGAACTGTCTTTCTGCCATTACGTATGGGATCCACAGGGCAGCGTGTTAGGTATCTGCATTGCCTGTCCATGGTGCCTCAACTCCCCTAGAGAATAATTTAATCTCCGTCCTGCTCTCATTCATGTGCTGCTGTTCAGGCTTTCCATGAGTACCTCGTCAATGGAGAGCAAGTGCAGTGCAAGGATTTGGTCCTTTCACTTCAATTTTTACGGTTTGTTCTTATATAAACACGTTTCAAGGAGTTTTACAAAAGCTGCATAATTCAAGACAGCTTGTGGCATGATGATAAGAACTGAAAAGACAGCAGAAAAGGTCCTTTCGCTCTGATTTCAAAATGAAGGAGTACAAAATGTCCCAGACATCTGAGATGGGAAGGTCCAGCTAAGGCTTCTTAGCAGCCCCCTATCTACATGAACAGTGGGACGAACGAGTTGGTACGAAATGCTGTGAAACACCACAGTAGCTCCAGCCTGTACTTTACAGGGTCTCAGAGGCTGAAAAAAACAACCACGTTTTAAACCTAGAGCATGCTGGGAGTTTTCTGCTTGGGCTGACCTTCCAGATGAGAAAAGGTTCTCTTGGCAAAACCAACCCAGGAAAACACTGATTTTGTAAAAAACAAGGACATTGGGAAATTCTAATTGAATATTTCACTTGAGATTATTTATTTAGCTGGTTAAGAGTTATTTAAACTCACCTGGAAAATTGAATTAGAAGTCACTTTAAGGAAACAGGAAGGAGGCCACGTCGTTGCTTGAATCTGACCATGCCATGTTGTCTGAGATGTGCTGCTGTGTCTCACCTGGTTTCCAGCTGCCTCCCCGGACAGGCACTGGTCTGCCATAACCCCGACTTTCATCTGTCAGCCCCGTGGGGATGTCTTTGGATACTTTACAGCACCCCATCCTCCTTGGAGGCTGCATTTGACTCAGCCATTTCTTCCTCGCCACCTTTTTGAGGCCCAGACCTGAAAGTCATTCACTGGTGTATGTCCTGTGGGAGTCAAAGGTGAAGGTGGAGGAATGTGGCGTACATCTGGCTGTTCTGTCTGGTTTGCCGTTTACCTGCTGAGCTAACTGCCCGGTCTGGTTTGGGAGCCCTGTGTAACCAGCTCTAACTCTGCCATGAGAATGACCGACAGAATTAGCTTTACATACATTTCACAAGCTCTGGATGGAAAATTCAGAGCAAAAGTAGACAGATACCTGGACAGAGTCCCAGATCTTTGGGAAGGGGTGGGGGGAGGGAAAAGATTTTTGCAAGGTTTTTTCTACTTGGGAAGAGATAGACTGGGTATTGTATCCAGTGCACATGTCTTTTTTACAAATGTTCTTGCATTAAGTAGGTATAACCATCCATAATATAAACTCTAAATAACCCACCACATGGTATCAATCTATAGGTAAGTAAAATTAGAAATGGTTCAAATGAAGTCTGCCAGAACTTAAAGTTTCTTTTTTTTTTTTCTTTTCTCTGTAATGCAAAGTAGAAAATTACACTCCTGGACTTTTTACTTCTTCCAACTAACTTTCAGTTTGACCATAGGGCATTCAGGTGAGTGAAGACACAGAGAATCCATTGTAATAGGCCCAATAGCCCATTACAACTTCAAACTGATGTGCATGAAGATCTACACAGGAAAATTAACCACTTCCTCCAGCTATTTAAGAAAATAACATCTTGCCTATATGAACAGGACCAAAACATGCATATGTGTTTTACAACCCTGTTACCACATCTAATAGAACTTGATTCTTTTTAGGAACCTTGCCTTAACAGAATCATATAATCACAGAATAATAACGAAGCATTGTGTTTTGTTTAAACTTCCACACTAAGGGACGCAGTGCTCTGTGGTCAGGGACATACCATAACTGTAGCAGTTCAGTTGAATTATGTTTTTAAAATGCTTACCTGCCCAAAACATATTACATTAAATTAACAGAGCAGCAAAAAGAAAATTAAATCTGTGTTAATTTTCATATTATATTGATGAGATGTTGATTTATAATGACATTAAAAAGCAAATCACCTATGGCAAGCACCAGGAACTGAGATTTTTTTTTTTTTCCATATCTAGGACTATATTGTGAGGTACTTTCAGTGTCAGATAGAGCTCGGATCTGGGTGGGGCCAGCAGTGTAGCTACACAAATGCTCCCATGTCAGGCTGTTCCTCTGGCCAGGGTTAATGACAGCAGGTTGGCCATATCATCTTTACCCTCCCTTGTAAACACATGCCTGACTTCTGCCCTCAAACAAGTCAACAGTTTTGGGTTTGGTTTGATTTTTTTTTTATTTCAAATTCTTCAATTTGTCCGTAAAAACTGCATGTTTGTTTGTCACAGTCTGAATTGAAAAATGCTATGTGAAAACAGGTAACGCTGGATTTGGGAAAAGGTTTGCATGACCTTCCATGGATTTAGGCCCAATCCTGAAAACTGCAGCCACACTGAACCTAACAGCAGTCTGCGACAAGGTATGACCATGCACTGCACAGGCCCCTTTTCGTAGAGAAATTAGCTTTGTATTCATACCCTTTTCAAAAGAGCTGTAGTCTTCATTTTTGCCCTTGGAAGTAAAAACAAAACCAAAACCTAAACTTCAGTATTTCCAGCAAATCTCCAAGGAAATTCCCGTCCAAATTATGCAAACCATCAAGTTTATGGCTATGGCTATTAAACTCAGTTGCTGTCTAATTGTATACATGCTTCAGCTTGAGCTGTAGGAAAAGGACTGAGCCATATTATAATTGGATTACAAATATAGTGTACCCCATGTAGAGACCCTGGTCCTCTCCCAGGACTGGATGACAGAGGGATTTGGATGGAAGCGAACAGGCTGTCATCACTTCTTCCTATACTGAAAAACTAACTGCAAATATAAGACTTTTCTCCCAGGCTGACCCTATTTTTGCCTCATAACTTCATCCTGGATTCTTCCAGCAATCTGTAAAAGATACAGCCTTCCTTCTTCTCTGACTAGGCAATGGTGAGACCTTGGAGTTCAGGGGCTCTCTTTTCTGGAGCTTCCCCAGTGAGGGCTGGTCACCCTACATAGCCCTGTAAGGTAGTCACCAGCATTGTCCCAGATGTAGGGTCTGTGAAACACTCCCAGCAGTGACACCAACCACAACCCCAAGAAAACCTGGGGCTCACTTGAAAAGCACCCTAGGCTAAAGGGAATTCAGGGCATCATCTCAAAGTTGGAAGAGATACCATCTCTTCCAATTTCTGTCAATCTGGACCCCGGCACAAGGTCTAACTGGATTAATAGTGCCCATTTTAGAAGGTGTCACCTGGCTTTTGTCTACACCGTGTGGGACAAGCCTCCTCCTGAGCAAATTGCTGAGGACCTTGGCTGAAGATCTGCCGGCCTTGTGGCACGCCTTGCCCTCCGGTGTCATCATTATTCTGTCTAACCTTTTCAGCTCAAAGTTTCTAAAACAGTACAGGCCAAGTCTGCAGCCCACCACAGTTATGTTTTTACAGTAAGACTGCCATGTCCCTGTTGCATGCCCTGGACACTGACATAAAAGCATATGGGGGAGTTTGAGGATGAAAAGTCTGCTGGAATAGCATTAGAGAATGGTATAAGGTGGAGGGAAGCAAAGCTGCCACGGGCTTGACTGAAACTGTGCTTGAGCACTGTATTGGACAGAGGTATTTGGAGAGGTCCAAAATACAGCCAGGGGCAAAATAAACCAGTAAGTAGTATGGGTAATAGAGGGTCCAGCACTGGAGCTCAGTCCTGGTCCTCCTTTCCTTAGCACCACAGAAATCCCCAGAGGTGGCATTGCACGGCTTGGTTCTGCTGCCTGCAGTTAACAACCGCTGGAAAGGACATGCTGCCTGTAAGTCACACTGGGCCAAATGTTCCACATTGCTGTGAAATTTAAGCTGTGCTGCTTGTACACAGATCTGAAGAGAGCTTATGCTGCCCACCGAGTGCCCTGTCCTGCCCTCCCAGCTCAGAGCAGTTCTCCAGCAGCAGAAGCAGGGTGGAGAGGGACACTAATTTAGCATTTCCCTCTGCCTGAAACTGCAGTTGCAAGTAGAGGCAGTTAGTTTTCCACCAGGATCCCACTGGTTCGTGTCCTGCAGGGCCAGACATTCAGGCCTATGCCCACCTTCTTTCTTCCAAGGTTCCCGCTTCCCTGGGATGCACCTGCTGCACGTCTGGACCACACCTTTCTGGCACGAGGTTTTGGCAGCAGGTGTGACACAGCCCACATGTATTTGGCTGAGCACCTGATAAGCTGTTGGTGGTTTTGGTTTTCACCTCTGATGTGCTAGGGTCACAGGGATGGGCATGACAGAATTCGGCTGCTTAATGTGCATGTATATGGAGCTGTCGTCTTCCTTGAACCCATTCCTGTGGGTTCAAGCAAACCCAGCATCTGTGCACTCACTGCCAACAGCATCACTTTTCTACTGTCTTCCATTTCAGTCACACATGGCTTTCTGAAAGAACAGAATACAATTAATTATATTACAGTTGTATTAAATAACTTTGGTTTATGTTAGTATATGACTCAGGATTGCTAGCATATGTCCCATTTCTGGGTATTCCTTAGATGGAGTGGACAAGGCCCTATAAAATTCACATAGGAAACCATCAGAATTGGCAGAAGAGAAGTCCTCCTGTGAAAAATGGTGACATTGAGTGCTTTCAAAACCAGCCTAAAACCACCTTCAAAAGGACCAGGACTTTACCTCAACAATGTGAAGAAGTCTTTCCCATTTATATGCTCTCTGATTCTGTAAATGAGCAATATTTTTCATCTTAGGTCTGTCACATAAAGAAAAAAAATGTACATATGAGTTTAATCCTTTCGTTGGTTTATAACCTTAGAACTCAGGCAGGAGAGTCACAAATCCATGTAGACATCCCTGAGTGCTGACTTTTGCATTTGGATTTCTGATTTAGTTGAAAAATGTATAAAAAGCTTGTGTAGCCAGACAGCTCCCTATTGGCTAAACATCTGTACGGGCTCAAGAGCATCGTATATTTTTGCAAAGATCTGGAATAAATTGTGCTCAATGAATTGGCCCCTCATACGCTTATTTCAAACAGCAGACTCGGATGAACTCATGTATCGTGGGAGCACCAATGGCAAAACAATACCTCTTTGGGCAAATCTAGTGGGAGCTGCCATCATAAATGTGGAAGATGTGTCGATACAGAAATAAATAATTTTGGTGAGATGGAAATGTACTTACAGATCAATATTAGTGACTGCAAGCTACATTCAGCTTCTCTGGCACTAGTTAAAACTGTTAACAGTTAAA
The DNA here is from genome assembly GCF_000690775.1 of Eurypyga helias. Taxonomy (NCBI): domain Eukaryota; kingdom Metazoa; phylum Chordata; class Aves; order Eurypygiformes; family Eurypygidae; genus Eurypyga; species Eurypyga helias. The sequence goes on along the minus strand of NW_010252045.1, from coordinate 22,875 downwards.
ATGTAAACATTTTGAAAACTCCACAATGGCTCTGAAGAAAAGCACCTTCTATGGTTGGGATTCACCTACCTGCCCTCAGCCATCTAGAAAAGAAGTACCTGATCTGATCTGTCTATCTAGAAACATTTATTGGGAGCTTCGTGGCAGTTTTGCAGTGGAGTATCTCACCCTGTGAGGTTGCTACTTTCTCCATTGCCTTTAGACTGGGACACGGAGGTTTTATCCAGCTAAAATTAGGAATTTACTGCTCAATGCATATTCAGCAGACCACTTACCCAGCCAATGTGCATAAACAGCAAGTGAGGGTACAATACAGACGCATCAGTGGTTTTGTTCATGTACCTTCATCCCTGTCTCATTCCCAAGGCCTGATTCAGCCTCTTTCATAAGGCTGAGCAACGCATCTTAACCTTTTTAATCACCTGACTCAACTTTGTTTCTTTAACAGTAGGACATTTGCACAACATTTTTCTCCCGTGAACATAAACAGCCCTCTGTTTGCAATCACTAACTCTTTAGCCAACAGTCAGCCTCTCGTTTGGCTGCTCGGCTGAGCACTCACCCATACAAACAGCTCACATGGTGCCCTGCAGATTCCAAACGTGAAAGTTTGCGTTTCTTTCATGACCGCAATTCTGCTAGAGCGGGTAAAAACTGTGCACAGATTTATGAATCCTACTGTTCACCCAGACTATTTTTTGGCTCTGCTTCAGCCTCTTTCTCTTCCTGTTTTCCCAAGAACGTTCCCCATTTGGAAGCCAGCTTCGTTAATGCAAAATTCAAAATTATCCAGAGACTCCCTCCCACCTTTCTAGCCAGCTCACATCCTCACTAGGAGCCTTGCAGGTCTGTCCCTACCAAGCCAGGCTCGTTTCCAGGCCCCTCTGGTCAGAGGAGCTTCCTCCTCCTGCCACCTGATATCCTGTGTGCAGCACAAGCCCAAGTCCCTCAGCTCTTTTAAGCTCAATTTCCTCTCTCTCAACTCCTTGCTGAATTTAGGTGACCCATAATGTTTCCCAGAAGGTCCAATTATGAGTCACTTGCTCTTAACACGTGAACCATCCTTCAGAACATCTGCAAAGCGCACTGTACCTAGCACAGGTGAGACCAAGCCTGCAGCAACTCCCTTCCATGCCAAATAATGCGTTTGGACTTTCAGAAGAATGCAAAACATTCTCATATCCCCACTTCTAAAGACACAGGACTATATTTATTTATGGTTTTAACAAATATATAATTAGCCCCACTTATTCCTGGCTATTATTAATACTGCTACTGTTGTTGTAGCAGCCTGACAAATGTTGTAAATTGAAAAAAGTATGGCTAAGAAAGTAATCCCCAATCTCCTGTCACTTGTTCCTGCCTCACAGCATCCCTTCCTCTGCAAGCACAGCAGCCTGTGTATCTGCAAAATGACCTTCCCTGTGGAGGGAATGCATCTGAAGATGGGGGGTTTTAAGTTTAAACTTGGATCAGCTTCTCACTCCAGTTCTCTGCACAACTACAAGGCGAGGAGGCGATGGAGAAGTGGGAATGTGAGGCAAGATGGGGTGATGGTGGGACTGTCTTGTCTTTCAGCACCCATGCTGCTTTATACCGACTTACAGTGTCCGTTGAACTGCAGCTTCAATTAGTTTACCTGGCGTTGCCCCTAAAGAAAATGCAGATTGCATCTCTTTCAAAGACCCAGAAGAAAAAAAAAGGTGTTCTATGGTGGAAACTCTTCTGAAAACAAAACTGTCACTTCAGGTAATTACATTTTCTTCAGTTCCTGTCAAATTTTACTCCCTGGATTTTATGTGGAGTGGTTTCAGCATATTTGAAAAAAGCAGCTTTTATGACTAATAATCATTCAGAACACAGTTAATAGTTTAAAAAGTTCATGCAGCATCTGAAACAGTTAATGCAGAATGATAAAGCTGTACTTCATTTATTCAGGAAAAATACTAGCTATTTCTTTACTCCAACATCAACATGTTTACCACTGGGCTGGAGGGAAGACAACACCCTAGGTATACTCTTAAGAATAAAGTTATTTTGACCTGCAGGAATTTTCATTGCTTTTACTCTCACAAATACAGTACAGATGTGGGTATTAGGAGAAAGCATCTGAAAAGCCATAAAACTGCTACTCATTTTATCATCTACTTATAGCCTCTATATGATTACCCTGTCTTTAGCTACGGCAGCGCATTAGTCAGCTGTGCTCAGCACTGACACATTGCAGATGAACCGCCCTGTGCACCCTTCCTGTGGTGCTCTAAAGCTGATAAAACTCAGCAGCTGTTGTTTTCACTGGCTGATGCAGCACATAGTGGGTGTTCTGGTCACTTTATAAATACTACCTTTACACTTCCAAATGCTTATAAGCACATTTATTTCTAACAGAGTATCTCCACTTAGGTGCACTGTGTATTTAGTTGGTGTTATATAAAAAGGTCACTTCTGAGGGCAAAACGTCTCCCCAGAATGACACGTACAAGAGTGAAAATGTTTTTGCATTTGTATCCTAGAAACATACACCTAAGTCTGGTCAAATGTTTGCCGCAGGAGACCCGCACTGGTGGAAGAGGTTGCAGCACCCAGCTGCTGCATCTGGCCCTCGCCTGCAGAGTGCCGACCCCAGAGCTGAGCCAGCAGAACCGGCCACGCAGGTTGTCTCCGCTGCGCCAGTGCTGAGCCACCCACGCCAGTTCAGGTGTCCGTCATTTTATAAGTGAACTGGGCTGACTCTCTGCTTTCAGGACAAGGGACGTCATAGCTGGCCCTCTATGGGGACACTAACCTTTAGCAGGAGAATGGGAAGAAGCTGGAAAGGAGCAGTAGGGGAAATAAAGGTCTGCAAAATGCTGGCTGGCATGGAGAAGGATTGATTATGCACTTGTCCCTTCCAGTACAAGACCTATGGGCTGTAAGTGAGCCAGGCTGAAAACAAACATAAGGAGGTGATTCAACAAGAAGCAAGTAGAATCAGAGAATTTGTGGATGCCCCATACCTGGCTGTCTTCAAAGCAAGGCTAGATGAGGCTTTGAGCAACCTGGTCTAGTGGAAGGTGTCCCTGCCCATGGCAGGGGGGTTGGAACTAGATGGTCTTTAAAGTCCCTTCCAACCCAAACCATTCCATGATTCCATGATAAGTAGGCATGGACTTCATTGCCAAAAGGCGCTGTGGTTGCCTGGGTTTAAAGGATGTGCCCTTGGAGAGAGATCCACTATGAGTTACTAAACAAAAAAACCACATAAAAACGCCTCTTGTTGAGAACAGTCAGAGGCTGTGGAACCACGTGACAGCTTACTTGGTGCTCTCCTTCATCAACAGGCATCCCATTGTAGTCATTGTTTTCCTTTCCCTAGGTGACACAGTGAATGTGGTCCCCCACTGCCACCATTCAGGCAGACAAGTTGCCTGTTTTGGCGGCAGATGCAAGCTGAGTACACCCAAAATTCTGGGGATGAGCCTCATTCATGGAAAACACTGGGGGTATCTTCTGCTGTGTTTGCAGTCAGAATACAGCTTGGGGTGCTCTGATCTGAACCAGTACAGCTGTCCTTAGGTTCGACATCCAGCCAAAGCAATGGACAATTAAATGACAGAAATCACATGCCTGTGCTCAAACCTATGCTCCTGAAAGCCTCTGCTTGTTATCCATGAGCATTTTACATGGGCCTCTGAAAGTTTCTTGAACATCTGTAATTGTTTAGCACCTGGCTTATACCTAAGCTCCATTAATATCCACTATCCAGGTATTTCTCTGCCTAAATACCCATGGGGCTCATCCCCATATTCAGCTGCACAACAGCAAAGCACCCCCCAGTACCTCCATGCTGGGCAGCAGTAGCTTCCACTCTCCTTTGTGTAATGATGGTAGCTACTAGTAGAAAACCGTTAGCTTTTTGGGTGGTTTTACAGCAGAGCTGTTAGTGGGGAAGGACCAGGCAGCAGGTTAGCAGTATGGATGATGAGGAACAAGTGCTCAAGCTCCACCCTGACCCTCTTTTATTCAGCGGTGTTCATCCCCTCAGTTCCTGACCTGCCTTGTTGATTAGTCTGGTAGTTAGTATCTCCACCACAAAAGGGAGGGACCAAGTTCTGAGTCCATGTGGGTGAGGAGATTTTAACTCCTATTTTCCACAGTGCAGGAAAGTGAAATAAGTGAAATGCTTATTCTTAGTGCCCACCTTCCCACACAGCAACAGCAGCAGAGCCCAGGTACATTTGTCCCTAGCAAATGGGAATGTCGCATTGGCTTTGCCCTTGTGAGGGCTCTAAGGAGCGTGCCCTCCATACCACTCCATGGTCCTTCACCCTCCTGCTGCCACATCACTGGAAATACTTTTCCAGTCCAGCAACTACTACAAGTAGGCAGCAAATAATTGTTTGTGACAATCAGCTAGGGTAGGGGGAGAACAGTACATAGGCAGGCTCCAAATCCTTGTTCCCATTACACTGTATAATTATACCCAATTTTTTTGTCCCAAGCCAAAACAGCCTTGGGACATAGCCAGGAGTTCAGCACCTGCTTTTCCCAGAATGGTGGGGCTACAAAATGATTCCCCCTTCTGCAGTTTCTCTCTCTAGTGAGGCATTGAATCCTCTTCCGGCACAACCTGAAGACACGGGATACAACATTTCCCCAAAGAGCTTCTCAGCTCATAGTGAGGCCAGACCTGTAACAGATGAGAAATTAAATCCTTCCTCCACTATAGTAACTGCAGGGATTGCTCTAAAAACTGCAGTGAATCTTATAGAGCCAGATAATTTAGTGGGTTTGGTGGATCAGACTATGCATCTGTTCTCTGCCCATACCAAATGACAGAACTTTCCCAAGAAAAGAGTAGGGTGTATGATGAAGGGATACTGTGCAATTCCATTCTTTCCAGAGACAAATTCCTTTCTTCCTGGAGAGGAGAGGAGAGGAGAGGAGAGGAGAGAAGATATAATTAGGACAACCTAATCAAGTTCAAATTATATCAACACATTCTGGGAACACATGTAGCACATTTCACACGGTCCCTCCTGAGCCTGGCTGGTCCCTAAGGTCCTGCTCCACTGGGGCCACCCCACCAGCACAAACAGGAACAGCAGCAACCAACAGCATTGCAGAACCCAACCATGCCTGGTAAATCCCACTATCATCGGCTGGAGACAAAGGCTTATTGACTCACAGCCACTCGAGCTTTTTAAAATATTATTATCGGGTTTGATTGGGCTTTGAAGTTAACTGCTACAAGATCTCAGCCTCCCCTTCCTCCCTCACAGTCCAGACACTCAAGGGCAGTGAGAGCATCCCAAATCTGCACCACTGAACGCTCCAGCACTATGTATGCAAGGCCCCATCATCCTGATACCGTTGGCAGGTGCCAAGTCAAACACGAAGCAGCGAGTACGACACAGATGGGGGAAATGGGCTTCTCCCCATGCGCCAATGGAGACGAGTGGCGCGTGGCACCGGCCCGGCAGCCCCTCCTTATCCAAGACGCACTGAGCTGGGACGGCAGACCGCTGCAGGTGCAGAAAAGCCACAGAGTTCAAGTCTCCCCGCAGATTTCCTATGTTCCTTCCAAAGTCACAATATTTTAATTGATATTTCTTGTGAGAATTCAACAGGTGCAACATAAATCCCATGGATTGTGCTGAATCCCGCAAAACCTTGACTTTCATTTTGGAAGGAGGCGGGGTGGGGGGGAAGAGAAGTTTTCTTGTTCTTTGGGTTTTTAGCCTTGAGCTACATGAGACAGAAAAAATGCTGTATTTGCTCAAAGTGCTGCCAGATTAAAATAAGCAGCTATTCATCTTATTTTCCTGAAAGGATGGTTAACTCATTGAGAAAAATTAATTGACTGTAAAAATACATTCAATAATAGCAGAAATACAGTATGGACAAACTTGGCTTTATCTTATACATCCTGGAGTGGGGGACAAAAGCTCCTACATCCATTTCTGCTCCTTCGGCAAAGCAGATGGGACAGCAGCAGTGTCAGGAAGAGAACTTCTGGATTTATGGATACATACTAGAACCCTGTTAAAAACAGTTAAGGACCCATTCTGCCTTGGTTTTAGTTATGAGGTGAGAGGTACAAGCAGTAACAAAGGTAGATGTCACAGTATGTGATTTCATTAGCACTAAGTCGTGATATATGTCCTCTTGGTTTACTCTCCTCTTGACCGATGGCTCAATATCTTCAGGGCTCCATGTGGTACATAGATAAACAATGAGCAGGTAGGGAAGCAGATATTGGAAATAAAGACAGACTTCCATTTCTTGGTTTTGCAATTGTGCATGTATAATACTTCTCTGAGAAAATTCCTGATAAGGGTTTGTTAGAGGGTTTGGAGGTTTTTGTATTTTTGTATTAAAAAAAAAAAGTTTTATAAAATGTTAATCCACCCCAAAACTTCAGGCCACCTAAGGCAACCATATTTCTAGCACTTAGAAAGTGAGGAAAGCAGATAAACTGCATATCTGTGTGTTCTCCACACTCTTGTTCCCACTTCTCTGCTCTTTTACCTCATTTGGAATTTGGTGTGAGTACCTGGCACAGGTCTTGCACTGATGCCAGGCTAGTCTGATCATCCCCCTTAGGAAGGAACAGATATCTGATGACAGATGTCTGTCAACTGATGGATGAGGTTTACACCTTTAGGAAAAAAGTCTTTTTCTTTTAAAATCAATACAGCACCACAACAACAGCAACAATAAAACTGCTGGTAATAGTAATATAATGTTAACATTAATAATAATAATTAAGAACTTTCCTAAGAACATACTGAGGATCTTTAAATCCTATAATACTAAATTCACCTAGTACAGTATGACGTGTGAGTTTAAAGCAGAAATAACAAACTAAGTAGAAGGGACAATCCTTCCATTCTTTCCATTATATGTACCAAAGGGGAAGAAATGTCACTTTTTTCCCCACACACAATACCTGAGATTTTTCACTGAGGATGAAAAGTTGAACTCTCAAAAATCTTTGTAAATTAAACTCTAAAACAGCTCAAAAAAAAAAAAGGGGGGGGATCAACATAAGCAAAACACTTATCTTACTCTTCCTTGGTGCCTTTTGTCTATACCTTGGTTTAAAAACAGACCAAAAGAAAATTAAAGTAAAAACATGTGCTTAGGTGTTTAAATGCATTATTCCATCTTTACCTTTTTTAAAGAACAACAACAACAAAACCCCAAATGGATGTTTTCCATCAGACAGTGCATGTTAATGAATCCAAAATTTTTGACAAAAAGACAATTTTGGAAAATTCCTATTCTAAGTCATCTTTGCCCTCTCCTAAATGTCTGAGGAACTCTAATACCTGGCTTTTACTGCACAGGTCCCAAAACATGTCATGGTGGGAGTCAACAACATTATCCTCATTTCTGTTATTGGAAGACCAAGGGACTTGCCCCAGGACAAGCAGCAGACCAGCCATGGGACTGAAATGAGAACTTTCCCCTGCTAGTGCCAGCTTGGTGCTCTTTGGTCTTTGTGTGTACCTAAAAAATGGGTCTCTGAACTGATAGTTTATCTCTAGCCCTGAGATGGGATTGATACACCTGATTTTGGAATAGATGGTGGCAGCAAAGCCCTGCTCTGAGGTGCAGGAGAAAGACCAACACTTCTCCAGAGGGAATTGCTGTGAGATGTTCTGCTGAGTGGCTGAGGCAGTGTAGGGGTGTCCAAAGAGAGTGGGACCAGGCCCGTCTCTCCTCATTTCCCCCTAACAAAAGCAGATTTGTCGTCATTTTTGAAGAACACAAAGCCGAGAGAATGCTGCCTAAAGTTTAACTATGGAGCAAATGGAAAGTTTAGATAAAAGTCTTTCAAGGAAAAATAATGAGCAGAATTACAGTAGAAACAGTTGCTATATGGATAAGGCAAAATATTTGACAAGGAAAACATCTCTGAGAAGAAAGCACAAGGGCAGAGCTATTATAGCCTTGGAGGCCTTTTCCCTCAGACTTCTTATTTTATAACATATTTCTAAAACACAACACCCACAACTGTTTTTCTTCATCTATCAAAGCATAAAATTGCCAGTCCTTTGACCTAACTTAAATGAAGGAAGTAGCAATGTTAGGTTTAATTAAAAACAGCAAATATTTGTACAGCTGTCCCTGGTTTCACAGCACAGAAATAGGTTTAGCATCAAATCTTACAGTTTTAAATCCTCTGGGAACCATATACAAAAACATATAGGATCCTTCTGGCTGACTTGCCAAAGCCAGAAATACCTTTTTTTGGAGTTATTTCAGGTGGGGCTCATTCAGCCTTCCCGTTTCCAACCCACTGTTTTCCTACTTGGGATTTTTTTTTTCCTTTTTTTTTTCCATGCTCCAAACGCTGTACTGTCAGCTTGACAGGTTTGGATGCATTTGATGCATTTTAGGATTGAAATAATAATAATAATAATAATAGCAATAAAACTGAGGGTAGGCTGAAAAGCTTTTTGGTGGAAACCCTGACGGTCGGACCCAGCTGGTCATTTCCAGGGGTCTGTGCCTCTTGGTGGGGGTGTCACTGGGAGGCACCTAGTGCAGGATGCAGGAGCATCAACCAGATCCCCCACATCCCCAAAACCAGGAGGGCTTTAGAATGAAAGGTTTTGCTCCTGGCTCTCACTCTCATTTTATATTACTCATTGAGACACGTTGTAAAATCCTTCAGCACTGAGCTTTGTAATGCAGGCTCTGGAGGGCTGACTCCACGCGTACCCCACCCCCTCGAGCGGGCCAGCCTTGGCAAGCCTGCTACCAGCACCGGAGGATTTACACCACCTCGTGCAAAAGGCTTGGCTGCCCCAACCTCTGCACCCATCCACCCATCCCTCCCCGGGACCTACGGGTTTCAACCTGCCAAAACCAGTCCGGGAGGGCTCCGGGAGGGCTAGAGAGGCAGGTGGGGCAGGCGGCCACCCACCGCGGGGCCAGAGATAAGAGCAAAGAGGGAGGGAAAGGGCCAAACTGGATTTAAAAAGCCACATCCCGGTCTGGAGTGGGAAGGGAGGTGGGAAGACAGATGGCTAGTCCAGCTGCTCTGCTTGTGTCCATCAGGCACCAGGCAGGGGCTCTCTACACCCTTCGGGTTGCTGCAGCCCCCCGTCCTCCCCACAGCCCCCTGCCGCCTTCCCACACCCAAACCTTCAGTGCCAGCAGGCCTGGCCCTGCTCGGCACAGCCTGGGAGAGGAGACGGAGGTGTCTGAGCCTGGTGGGGCTCAGGAGCTGGAGGAAGAGAGACAAGCCCCATGGAAAAGCCCTGTGGAAGGAGACAAGAGTGGAGACCTAACTGTCCCCAGCCCAGGTGAGCCCAGGCCAGAGAAGCTGGCCTGGCCAGGGTCCACGAGGCATGAGACGCTTCGAGAGATGGCCCTGCTGAGCAAGCTGTCCCGACTAGCAGAAGCAACTTCCCAGCTTGTACAAGTAGAACGGGCTCTCCTGCTCCCTCTCCTACAGCAGCACCCTCTTCCTCTGCACCCAAAATTAAGTAAGAGAGAGACAAAAGTATCTTATTTCCGACTTTTGGCAGAAAGGCAGTGCAGGCACTGGGTCTGCATGCCATGGGGACTGGAAGAGTTTCATTTACATTAATTTTCAGTTAAGTAATTTAAGCCTACAGCCTGCAAAACAGAAAGCTACTGACAGTTCAGCGTAGTTGCATCACAGGGGTTCAGGGGAGAAAAACACTTTTTGGCAGAATGAAGGCTTACTGACATTCTGAGTAGCCTGGAAAGATTATTTAGAGCTTTTTCAGAAGCCAGCTTTATATGACTAAACTTCTATAAGTGCACATAAAGTCTTAAACTATAACGCTACTCTCCAATTCTGGTAGAGCCAAAAAACAACACAAGGTGCAGAGATGACAGGTAACCTGTAAGTGAAACATGACTGACTCGCAGAGCTCACGGCTGTTCCACGTGGACACACTTTATATCCAACATATCAGACTCAGTGAACAGACACCTGAAAAAATCCTAATTTTTCCAATAAATACAGTGGTTATTCATATTACCCCAGGAAGGATTCTAAGAAAAAGTCTAGGCATGGACTTGCAATTCATGAGTTTAGTTGCTGGACTCCAATATGTCCCCTAAGTCTTGTCCCAAGTCAGTTTACCTTGGCATTACCCAAAAGGTCTTTGTTTTATGATGAGGCTTGCGTGTACCATATAGAATAAGAGGGAAGGTCTTATCCAATTTTTAGTAGCACAGGTGCATGCCACAGAAAATCTATTAGTAGTAGACATCAATTACTGGTCCAGCTGGCCTAAAACTAGAATCTGCTCTTTTACAATTATGCCAACCTTCCCAGCAGAGACCAGCACAATGTGGGAAGCTAAAGGATACTGAAGCAGCAAAGATGTAGCCACTTGAAATCTTATCTGGTGGATAAATATTTGTGAACAAAATTTTGCTATGACTTCTGAGTTCTCAGTATGGTGATAGATTTGAGATATTGCAAGATAATATTTTCACGGGTCCTAGATCAATCTACTGAGCCTAGTTTTCTTTGTCGTTGTTCCCAATATGTTAAAAATCAAATCTAAACTATCTCAAGTCAAGATATGACTCACTTATAAACCCAGTCACCAAGAATCAGAAGCAAACTTTGAACATTTGGGTCCAAATATTTTCAATCTCCAGGAATATCCATTTAAGAGTCTGCTAGGAATAAATGCACCTAGAGCTAGAAGGGGTAATATTGGAAGCTATGCATGATGTAAAAAAAGTATGCTAAATATCAACTGAAATTGTTAGACATTATTCTTCAAAAATGAGAGTACAGTGTCAGGTTGGACTTCAGCAATACCGATTTTCCACTAAGGCTTCTTCATTGCTCATAATTTAAAATAAACAAGGCTAATGGCATTTGTTTTTTATACAAACAAATGTTAGCTTGATGAAATACAGCCACCTCAATGAAGGTTTTATTTTCTTCCTCTTCTTTCCCAGAACTACTTTAATATCTACTTGTGTGAAAGCATGTGTTTAGATACCACTGGGAATGGAGTTTACTTTGGATTCTGATTTTCCTATTCTACTTGAAACTAAGTTAGGTCCCTTTTTTCACTGAAAACCCATTATTGTGACCCGTTGAGCGCTGGGACTTCCCCCCCTTCCCTTCTACAATGAGGTTACATAAATTCTGCAGGAGGTTTCCACAGACTGTGTCACGGATAACCGACTCCTTTAACTATGAGTAATTTCACTGCTGCAGATTTGATTTTGAAGCAGATAGATCCCAAGGGATCCATTTATATTATAACCTCTTCATGAATTTAGATAGACAAGCCCTTAAAAATAAGGTCTAAGGAAATGAGATGGCCAGAGTTATAGAATAGAATAGAATGTTTACATCAGTCCCTTCAAAATGGCAGCTTTTGGGACCACGTCCTTCCAGTCACTGTTTTTGAAAGAAAGCTCTACTGATATGGCTCAGAGACACTCACACATGTGTGCAGTCGGTGTTTGATACTTCTCATTTCTTACTAAAGTCATGTCTCTCAGTTCCTCCTTGACAATCCTGACTTTCCTGTTTTCCATTTGTTTTAGGGTTGTTCCTTGTTTTCCTTTTCTTGATTTTTGGTATTAATATTGTTTTATTAGCTGAATTGATTCAAAAAGTCACTCTATAAAATGGTCCCAAAATAGACAGTCATAGACTTGAAGCAATAATAGATTCAAGGAACGGGAAGGACAACGCACGAAGACGCACATCCCCTGTAGGTACCGGGGGCAACTCTTTCTGCTGTGTCCCAGTACATGTTACACAGTGCTAGTCCTCACAACCAAAAGGTGGGTGTAAATTCAGATGAAAAGTGACACCCTTTCAAGGATTTGGAGAAAATCCTTTTCCTAGTGACAGCAAACGCATTGTTACTGATTTTGCCTGCAGTACGACTGTGAAGAGACTGCTTAGCCAAAAGGCCTGTGTGAAGATGTAGGAGGGCAAGGGCCCTCCTTCCCCCCGTCTTGGGACCCAGGCGACCGCATCGACCCACTGCCTAACCAGCCATTTACTGGCATCGCACCCACAAGCAAACTCCTCGCGCCTTCTGCCTCCACAAAGACGCCCTGTCATAATGTCCGCGTTTTCTCTCTCCCGTAATTACACGCTGCCAAGGTGAACAGCGTGACCTTTTTTTAACAGAGATTCTGTATTTTAAGCAGCAATGTGAGTGCATTTGAAAAGGAAAAATACAAGGTATAAGAGCTTCCCAAAATAGCAGCGTGCGGCTTGCCCTGGCTGTGCTCAGGTGCAGCTATGCATTACTCCAGCTTTTTGATAACATCCTGTCTCCTGCGCTGAAGTTACCGAGGGGTTGTGAGGACGGTACTAAATCAGAAATGTGTAGCAGATTGGACTGGGCCAATCTCGACGGCAGCCAACAGGGAATGGAATATAAATCATGCTAAGAAGTTAAAATAGCCATCCCATTTGCAAAACAGTCATGGTATTTTCTTTAAGGGGGGAAAGAAAATAGTGTCCTTAAAAGGTGCCAGATTGGCAGGGTGGGATAATAAAAAAAACTTCTGACTGTGCAAGTTTCTCCAGCCCTTGTGCTACGGTGGTGCTGCTGCTTTGCCTGGTGCCGAGGAAGAAGTTCGGGGCAGCAGGCTCGGCACTCCTAGCCAGAAGGAGCAGCACCAGCAGACCCGCACATCCACCTGTAGTACCCTTGGCCTAGGTCTCCCAACAAGGTGAAACAGGGCAGCTGCTGTGAAACAAGCCCTGTAGCATTTAATTTGTACTGAGAGCGAGTCACATCACCAAGACTCTTCCTGGAGAGGGTGGTGAGGCACTGGCACAGGTTGCCCAGAGAAGCTGTGGATGCCCCATCCCTGGATGTCTTCAAGGCCAGGCTGGATGAGGCTTTGAGCAACCTGGTCTAGTGGAAGGTGTTCCTGCCCATGGCAGGGGGGTTGGAACTAGATGATCTTGAAGGTCCCTTCCAACCTAAACCATTCCATGATTCTGTGACTCAAGTGGTGGCACAAAGGCAGATCTGATGGGCTTCCTGCAAGCAGGCAGGGGGATGGTGCTTGTCTCTGCTAAGCCTGCCCACAGTGGTGCCAGCCACAGGCTTTCTTTTCCTGCTACACTGAGACCCATCCCTGGGGAACAAAGCAGAAACCACAAGTTCATTGTCATCCAAACAACAGCACGGGAATTGTCAATGCTAACTTTGGCCACAGGTGACCCGGAGACCTGGAGATGTCCTGCTCCTCAGGAGAAGAGCAGCGAGGGCTGATGAAGCCAGGTGTCTCTGCCTGCTGCTCAGCACAGTGTCAGCCCAGGGCTCTTCACCCAGGGGATTTGCACATTTTGGGGGAGAAACATGGAACGGGTGGCTGTTGCTAGATAACATTTCTAATGACAGTTAATAAACTTGTTTCCTGGTTGCCGATTTCCTGACACGTCAGAGGTCGACTCTCAGTTCCAAAATGACTTGTTCTTCCTTATGTGAGAGATAGGAAGACTGATTCATAAATAATGGCTCAGGGTTGATGGAAACGAGATAAATTGCTTTCATTAGAATTCACATAAAACAGCAGCAGAGTCCCTGCTTGCCACCACGGACTGAACAAATGTGCCAGCACGCACATTTTTCATTTTGCAGTCACTGATATTATGAAGTAGTTCCTGGACCTAATAGCTTTGAATGTTCATTTTTAAAAGTAATTAATATGAAGAGTGATCCTGGAAAAAATTGCCTCACCCTCCATAATGTTATTTGAAAGCTGTAGGCATCAATACTCGTTTGTGTGGACTTCTTTTTTTTCTTTTTTTAAATACTGACAAATGGACAGTTTGAAGTTCTTCAAGTGAGAAATTGCCTCCAAGATCTTTCTGGAAGCTCGGAGGAAATATGCTTAGGCAGTTCTATTTTATTAATATGATAGCGCTGCACTCCATATGCATCTGCACCTGCTGTGTTAGAATAAGGCATTGCAGCAGCAAACCTCAGAATGAACTACACCATGGGCTTGGGGGATTTTTTTTTTCCACAGGAATAGTAACTTTACAAGAAATTATTAACAACTCCATCATTTTCGATCGTATGTGTCTTAGGAGATATATTCCAAAGGCAACTATTTTAGAAAACAGCAGGTGAGAGATGGATACAGACTTGAAGTGGGGCTTATCTGCCCGACGAAGGTTTCCCAAGGGCTGAGCTGCTCATACCCTGTTCTCTTTAGGGTCATCAGAGAGGAAGAGGCACTCCAGGTTCAGTTCATCCCATAGCAGCCATCTAAGATGGGTCAGATAAACTATTCCCATTGCAAATCCTTCAACTGAAGATCCCCACTGACCATGTGCAGAACCTCTGGGAAAAAAACTCTGTCTCAGACCTCAATGTGCCCAAGGAATGACTTTCTAAAATGACCATTTATTCCTCCAGAAATGGATCTATCCTGAGAATTTACACTGGAAAATTATAAAATAGGTCAGTGGGGGTGGAGGCGCTGAGTTACCAGGAATGGACATTAGAAACTCTGGCACTCCAGCCCCGACTCCCAGCTTTTGGCCCGCCGATCTTGGAGAGCATCCAGCACCTGGACAAGGGCACCACCACTGCCACTCTGCCTTCAGTGGAAATTTTGTCTACCAGGGCGTGTGGAGATTAAGAAAAAATGTTGAGGGTTGGCAGCGGTCCGGGGTCTAGAATCTGAGCATGCTGAAGAAAAAGGCAGCTGTCTGTAAGAGCCAGCTGTAGGAATCTGTTTGATGGGTCAGGTTGGCATCTCTGAGTAAAATAAAGGATGGAAGAAAGCAGTTTGTATCTTCTCTAAGGAAGCCTTTATAGAAGTGGTCTCTTCATAAATGCAAAGCAACTTGGTGGATAGTATCAATTTTATGTTAAGGTTCAAAAATAAAAGCTGGGCCATCAGAAACATCCTGAAACTTCAGCCTACCACTGAGTGACAACTGCATGAAACAGACCCAGAGCAGTGGAAAATTTTAAGCCATAAATTAGAGAGCCTTGAAACCAGTGGGCCATGCTCTTTTTATTCTGGGGGAGGTCCTTTATTAACTCATCTGTCTAAACATATGGATCTTGACAAGTAAAAGCTACAGGGAGGATCTGCTCCTGTCCTGCGATTGAAAACACTTAAAATCAAATCACTGCCAATATTCCTGTTACCTTCTCTTAAATGGCAAAGTACCGCAGGAGCTGTTGCTCTCTATCAGTCCAGCTCACAAGAGCCCTATTTCCTGAAGTTAAAACGGAAAGAATTTTTAGTCTGAAACTTTTTCTTTTCCTTCGGTTAGTTACTGCCCACTTTCACTGAAAGGAGAGAGATAAGTCAAGTTTTTATTCTCTGTCATGTATCCTAAAGCTCCCATGTGCTGGACACCTGCAAAAGCTAGCAAAGCTAGCTTGTTTACTTAGTGCAATTTATTTGACCTTTTAATATATTTGAGTAAGGATTTTATACCTAAGGCAACTTTACGGAACAGATTTGAAAGGTGACCTTCAAAGGAAACATCAAAATCTTTCTGCAAAAGGAAACTTTGGAAATATATGTGAAAAAGGCTGCTTTTCAGCTAACCTCCTGACTCAGGACTCCCTGGCTTTTCGGCACAGGGGCGTACCAGAGCAGTGAGTTCACCTGGCCCACAGCAGACCCACAACCGCTATTGTACAATACCTACGGGCCCAAGAATGGCATTAGATAGGTGGTTTTGGTATTTCCATAATGAATGCCTTCTATTTGTTGGCCGGGGCAGTCTTTCAGAACCGGTTTTGATGTTAACCCACTTTTTAATCCTTCAACTGCAAATCCTTTTTGCTGTTGCCATTATGAAACTGGGATTGTCTAGGTGAAACGGAGTTTTTAAAACTAGTTTCTTTGTTGTTTTTATAACAAAGGTAAAAACCCACTTCATACTTTTAAGAATAACATTAAAACTCAATATTCTCTCAGCTAAAAGAACAGGCTGCTACTAACTAAAAGAGTAAATACATCAGTAAGAGCTGCCAAAGTCTGATGTGTACCACACACTACAGGAGATGGTTCCCCCATCCCCTACAGCTAGTCCTGGAGTGTTCATTGCGCACGAGACCTCGTGAAGTCACAGGTTGTGACTGAGACCACATTTGCACATAAATTTTAGGATGCCAGGAGCTGATCCTGCTGCCAGAAGAAGACTTCTTGTCCTCCATTTCCAAATGCTCATTCCCATCACTGAGATGCTCCCCCCTTTCTGCTGACGCAGCCCTTTCCTAGTGTAAACCAGACTGGGTAAGCATTGCAAGTCAAAGCTCTGTTTCTATCCTCTGCTCCTACCCCTCCCAAAAAGCGGGGTAACAGGAGATGGGAATAGAGGGGAATGTTGTAGTAGTTGTATAAAGGTGCATAGTAGATGTGCACCCCCTTAGAGTACTCACAGACCTATGCTGGCCCAGCTCCATGGCAGGCAGAAGGTTGCCCATGTTGTAAGCAAGGTCCTACAGCTAGCAGCACCAGAGATCCTCAGGGGAAAACTGGCTCCACTGAGCTTTTTTTCTAAGCACAGCCTGCAGGGTGTTCCATGAGCTGCAACATAACGCTGTTGGTTTGACTGGATTAAGGAACGCATTGCCTCATGCAGAGCATTTCCTTAGCACAGGCAGGTGATAGAGCAGCAATTCTTGTGCTGCAGGCCATGCCACATCTGAGGGACTGGGAAGTCTTCATAATGCGTTATGGTATGCAACCTTTTGAGGTCACCTGCCTCGCTGGTAAACCCAGTCACATCACAGATGAGGGACACTGCATGGAAGTGATGCTTCAGTGAGCGTTGCTGTTACAAAGTCCCCTTGGGAGCCATTGAGAGCTCTCCAGGGATGTCTGGATATTACTCTGAGGTCCTACCCTTGCCTGTCAGGGTAGGGGGAGTTGAATTGCTTGAGGACAGCTACAGAAGTCTAGTAGAAACAGAATTTAAAAAAATAAAATTGCTGTTGCCAGGGGAAGAAAGTGCCCCTTAAAAACTGATAGGTGAAACTGCTACCTGAAGCTTCCTGCCAAGAGAGCTTGTAGCAGTATTTAAAGGTTACACTACAGGTATCTCAAAACTGAAGATGTTTCACAGTAAATCAGAGATTAACATTCATGATTAGGAAGCTTCTGCTTAAAAAACCATGCCTAGAAAACTTGGGGAGCATTATTTTTCACTCAGTTCTTTTTGCCTTTGCTTTTAGGATAGCATTGAGTTTAGAAACATCTGTAGTCATATGGCTTTACAAAGAGAAGGACAACAATTTGAAAGAGACTTACATGAAGCCCACCAGTGTTTGAAGACCATCATTGAGAAACTCATTTGTTCATTGGCAGTTTTCCCCTTAGATTCTTGTATTCCTGTCCGAGCTGCTCTGAGACAAATCCTGAAAAATCTCCTGGCAGTGTGAAACAGCAGGCTGCTTGGCCAAGGAATGAGCAAAGGCCTATGAGCTGTAATGGTCCCATAAAAATAACAGATAACTTGAAAGGTGAATCCTGGAGATTTCTGACTCTGTATCAGTGAAGACTTCCCAATGGAGACGGTGCTCCTGCAAAGTACTGAATAGCCTTCTCATATCAAATTCATACCAAAGTCATGCTAATGGGAGCTGGGAACATCTCCAGAAGTTGCTCTGGAGGAACAGGAATTAATTCTTAAATAATGTCTCAAAATGAATACAGAAAGGTAGAGGCTGAGAAGATAACCATCTGAAATCTCTCTATTTTCATCACAGCTCAGGAAGATGTGTTTTCAAGTAAGTCTTTGTGGAACAGACACTTGAGAGGAACAGTGAAAAATACAGTGCTTAAGTACGGACACTTTCATGAGAAGGTATACAGCCTGATTATGCTGCAAATAAAGACTAAATCTTCACTGGACTTTATCATAACAAGACAACAGATCAATGGAAAGGTGAAGGTGCAGTATTTTCTGTTAAGAAAAGGGAAAAAAAAAAGAAAAGAAGAAAAATATGTGGGACCAGTGGGATCAATCATTTCAAAGCAATAAAAGGCCTCAGTAGATGATCCACTGAAGGTGGATGGAAAGCAAAGCAAAAGTGGCATTAACATGGTGAAGCAAAGGTATTTATAAACTGAGGTGAAACATTTGTGAAGATTCCTTTGCAGACTTTCTCAGCCCGTGACTGTGCAGCAGACAGCATAAACCTCCCCTCTCCTTCTGCCAAATCAGGAGGGTTTATTAAGTCACTTACTTCTGTCAAACAGCTGCAGCTGTAATGCTAAGAAGAGGCATCCTCCCCCTCCGCCTTTTGCAATAAGATTTAATGTCTGCGTGATTGCTGAGCAGGAATAACGGCTTGTAAAACTTTTTTTTTCAACTGGATAAATTAAGCTCCTTTTAACTGTGATTTGGGTAGTAGGTGAGGGAATTTTATGGACTATGAGATAGAAAAGTATCTCTTTCCATTGGCTGGAGGAGTGAATTTCCACATGTGATTTTTTTTTCTTATTTTTTTTAATGTGTGATCGTGAACATCATCAGCTGAATACTTTCCGAGTGTGGTTCCATACTCTGATTGATTTGCCATATTTTATGTTCACACTTTAAATGTTACACTGGTGTCATTCTCACAGCTATAATTAAGGCTACTTCAAAACACTTATTCACTGATTCTCAGTGGGAATGCAGACAACCACCCTGGGTTGAATTTTTGTATGGGATGTCTCAGCTTGGAATTGATTTAAAAATTGGAAGAAAAACCATGAAGGTCAGGCCAGCACCAGGTATCTCCCTTTTTTAAAAAGTGTGACTTCCCTCCATCAAGGGAAGAAAGAGAAGGGCTCCATTGGGAGAAGAACACGATGGTGTTTGCCGAAATGTTGTGGTCTCCAGGACAACACTAAACATAATGGCAGTCAGCAGAGGGGATGCAAAAAAAGGTGTTATATGCATCCCTATACAGTTATTAGTGAGGGTGTATCTACAGCCATTGGCATCACCCATCACAGTGAAGGGACAGAGGCCTGAAGAAGTCCTGTGAAATGAGTCTTTTGGCTATTTTTCTAATGTTATCCCCTCAGAGGAGAGATATGTGGGCAGCAGAGAGGCTGGAGGAGGAAACCTGGGCGAAGGCAGCTGCAGCCCTGAGACCCTCCAGCTTTGCAGAGAGCAAAGTGGTGCCATCACCCCCTTGCTTTGGTATGACACCCCCCTGCTGGAGCCCAGACCCCTCTCTCCCTGGCTGCGAGGGGCTGTTTCTTTCTTACTCGTGATTTAGGCATGTCACTCCCTGCCATTCTACAGTTGTTACTATTAGTTGGGTCAACCTGCTCTCACACACAAGTACCCTATTAAAGGGTCTGTGTCCTTCAGCAGGGCATTAGAATCATAGAATCACAGAACGGTTTGGGTTGGAAGGGCCCTTAAAAGACCATCTAGTTCCAACCCCCCTGCCATGGGCAGGGACACCGTCCACTAGACCAGGTTGCTCAAAGCCTCATCCAGCCTGGCCTTGAAGACATCCAGGGATGGGGCATCCACAACATTAGCCCCAAGCACAAATGGCCTTATCTCCAGTTTCATTAAGAAGTCATTTAAGAGCAAAGCTTCCCCAAGGACTCTCTATACCCCTCACTTGTATCCAGCTCAGGGTGCTGAAATACTGGTTTGAAGATAACAGCGAGAGCCCATTGACTTCACCCGGGCTAGAGTCTGAGCTATGTTCCCTAGGTCAAAACTCACATCGTCAGTGTTGCCAGCAGGGTTGGCATCGGGAAAGGCTCTGAAAAAAACCCAACAGGCTGATTTCAACTCTTTGCCCAGTCACATGCATGTGCACGCAAAATTAATGACCAAGTACCGAGGAACAGAAGTATTTGGCAGGTAATTTTTTCTTCAAGCTTCTAAGAAAATAACGAGTGCTACAGAGTAAAAGTACATTACATCTAAAAAAAAAATACTCTGGCCACAGTTCCACCAAATTGGACAGATTCTCTTCTGGATGGCTCTAGGCCTGCAGAGATCCCTAGCAGGTAAAAACGCAAGACCCAGAGACTTAGGGGAAATTTAGGCCATCTGAATATGATGGTTTTTTACAAGAACTAGTGTTTATGCTGAAAACATCCAGAAATCTTTCTTTCCCAAACATCCCCACTTAAAATGGATATTTGGATTCAAGGTCATTTAAGAAGAAAACAGTGTTAAATTCTTTGAAATTCTGGCTAGAAATTTAAGATTCCCTTGGGAAACGTCATCTTGCATCGGACTATATAGCACAGGTTTTCAATTCTTCTCCTTGTCCTCGAGATGACAGTGCACCGGAATGGGAGGGCAATGGGTTCTGAGGCCCTGAGTCTGCAAACACTTTGGGTATGGTTTCATGACTCAAAGTGCTCACATTACTGTGGTTTAGTAAGTTACCACCCATCAGCTGAGCTGTGGCAACTGCTTGTGCACATACAATTAGCTTGCCCTAATTGCAAAATGTGCAACTCATCCCCTTTCAGGAGATCAGTGCAGCTGCACATTTATATCAAGTTACCTCTTGGCATGTTTGGGGCTCAAGGCCCTGTTTCATCATACCCTAATCAAGATGAAGTGTGGTAGGAGATAGGAGCATCCAACATGCCCCTGGGGTGGGGATTCACGGCTTGCCTGGCCTCATGGCCTCAGCAGCCTAGAGGACCCTGGCCATGGCAAGCAGCCCTTGAGCCAGGGTGCAAGCTGCTCTCTGCAGTGTGTTGTGTTTGCTGTGCAGGAGATGAAAATCAGAGCATCAGAAAGGATGGCCTGAAATGTGCCTTCCTGCCTCCAACACAAGGAAGCAAGGATGGTGCAAGGGAACCTGCTGCCTGAAGTGGCTGCCCTCGCTCAATGATGGCTATGTCACCAGCTCGTGCGTCACACACACTGTTGCCACACCTAAAAAAGATCACTGTTTTATGCTAATATACTCCACTTTGAGTTCAGATGGAGAACGAACACTTTGCACCTCTGTGATTTCACATACCCACCCCAACACCCTGCTCTGGAGCATCTGTGTTTCAGAGATCTCCACATGCATCTTCTCTTTTCTGTTGTGCTTTCCAAATAACACCACCCAATTTAGCACAACTGCTGTGCATATGATCCACAAAATCAGCCTGTTCATCTGGGTTATGTATTTACATCTCCTGCTACAAGGCATCTGAGGAAACAGCTTTCTCCTCCTTATTAGTCCTTGTGGGCTTTGGTGACTCAAATCCTTACCCATGTGAGCAGCCCTTGCTTGTTGCTGTACTCTTTTGTTTCAACTGGGTCTTCCTACAGTAGTGTCTAAAGGATCAGGATGTTTCCCACCAGCATGACAGGTTTCAAACACAAGATACACTTGCTACATCAGGAAATTAGTGAATAAGAAGCTGCACTAGCAGAGAAAGCCTGAGCATGAATGTACCAATGATTCTATACCTGATAAAAGTATTTTCCTTTCTCAGCACGTGAGGCTCAGGTTAAGAAATGGCACAAAGTAGTCCAGGAGAATAGAAAACATATATAGTAAGGCGATAAAAATATACGTATGCCCCCTTTTTATTGCATGCGTAGAACTACTTGAATTTTGTTTCCAAAATCTGAATATTGATGAAATTTCAAGACTGAAAAAAATAAATTAGAAAAAAAAGGGTAATGATTTTTCAGTAAATATTTTTTCCTAAATAAATTATGCTAACTGCTAATGGTAACTAAATGCTAACTGCCCTGCATTTTATTCTAGCTGCTTGAAATAATTTGAGACTTAAATTAGAAAAGAAGTATGGAACATCTTTTTTCCAGAAGGTGTTAGTTGTTGCTTTCACCAATCCTATCATCTAGGTAACCTTTTATATATGTCTGAAATAAACTGCATCTGTCCTTCACCTTTGAGCAGCCCATCTGCGCTCATGAATCCCTATTCTGGGACTGCTTTAGCCTTCCAAATTGCGGACCAGCTTCAAACAAGCACAGCTGCTTGTTTGTCAAACATTAAAGCATGTTTCCTTCACAGCCAACTCCAAACACTCGGTCCCAGATCAATGCCACGCTAAATGTGCAGTATCTGATGGACCGCCACAGCTAGAAATTGAGTATTTTTAACAATTTTAAGCTGAATAGCCCATTGCTTAGAAGTGACTGTCACTTTGAGCCTATCCAGACAATTCAGGGGTTGCTAAATTCGCGTTTAGTTATGTGCAAACTTGCATGCACTACAAATATGCCGTGCAAAGCATCCGAAGCTGCTCTAGGAAAACTTATTTCATAATTGCACCCTGCCACGGTGTGTTCTGGTTTCTCTCTTAGCTTTGTTTGTGGCCATTACGGAAGGACAGCGTGCAAAGGACGCTGGCATGGCAGCGGCACCAAGCAAGCAATGGAAAGAAGAGTCGTCAAAGCTTTCCTGCTGGTCCTTTGATTCGCTCCCTTTCGCACAGGCATAACGTGGAAGCTTTTAATCCCATGATTACTAAGTCTTCATCTGAAGGTCCCTACTCCAGTGCGTGCACGGAATGGAACGGGCAGCATTCACTGGATGAGCAGCTACGTGGTATTTAGCTCAGCACGCAGCATCGTGCCTGCTGCCTGCCGCCCCGTGCCAGGGAGGCAGTGGGAGGCATTGCTGTTTTGCAGAGGAGGAGTTGTGGCACGCAGAGATGACAGCCGAGAGCTGCCACCCGTTGGGTGGGCCCAGCTGGAGAGCAGCTCCGTGCGGTGCCTCCCGCGGGCCTCGCTGAGCCCCCCGGCCCTGCTGCAGCCCCTGGGCCGACCCCTCCTGTGGGCCAGGCAAGGCTGAGCCTGGGTTCAGCCACCACCTGGGGACAGCCACCCCAGGAAGGGCCTCTGGAGCTGCACATGCACCCACCCGGAGCAAAACGAGATTACTTGGGCTGTTGCCAACTACATTCTCACCTTGC
>NW_010252044.1:282056-286914 GCF_000690775.1 Eurypyga helias | reverse complement strand
TGGCGAAGGGGAAAGTCGGGGTCTGGGCTCCCCATCGTGGCATTTGCACAAGTGTTGGTTCAGAAATGCTGTGAATGCAGCACAGCCCCGTTCTTCCCTGCTCCTCCAAGCATCCCGGCACGGCAGCGCAAGCCCAGGGCTCTCCCACCCATCTCATCCCTCCCCGGGAACTCCGCGTCGGTGCCAGCGCTGGGAACAAGCTGCAGCGCTGGTCTCGCGCTCTCTCCCGGGAGGAGAGGTAGCCCGGATTAATAACCCCCCTCGTGATGCCTGAATTCACAGCTGCACGTGTGTCTGGTGCAGTGCGTTGGGCCCAATTACACAAGGATTGGGGTTGGTTTGTGGATTCTGGGTTGGTTTCTTTGGTGAGGACTGTAGGGCTGTTTCCACACTAACTTGGCATCTTTGGTGCCACCAACTGACAACAGGGTGTGTGGGGGAGGGACCACACTTGCTTTGCCTTTGAGCAGCGGGTGGATTAGCAAAATAAGCAGCACCTTTAGATTTTCATGCTGGTTTGATTGTTTCTGGGAAACTAGTTAGAAAGTCAGGGTGAAGATTTTCATGCTGGTTTGATTGTTTCTGGGAAACTAGTTAGAAAGTCAGGGTGAAGAAGCGATCAGGCAGCCCGTGGATTTACCGGGCATCTGGCAGGACCTGCTCTGACACGAGTGGGAACAAGATCAGACCCGCTGCTTGCACTGGCTGGTCCCTGCGCACGCTGCTGGTTGTGCTCCCATCCCGGCATCCTCCCTGCTCCAAGCACTCGCAAGGAAGAGAGCGAGTTGTGCTCTAAAAGAAAGACAACTATGCTGCGGTGGAGCATGCCAGAGCTCTGTTGTATAAACTTCAGATCGTCCGTGAAGGTGGCATACCTCAACTCCTTGTTTAAGGACTGTTAGAGCCCAAATTGGAGCGGGTCCGCTCCCAAGGGCAGAGCACTGACGGCGTGCAGGTAGGAAGGAGAGATGCTGTGCAGGGTACAGTAGGTAGAAGGTGCTCAGCCATTCAGAGTGGGAATATGGCAACATACGATACCTAATTTGGGTCCCAAACTTCTAAATGCAGGAAGCTGGTATTAACAATTTCAGTGATTTGTGGAATTCAAACAAATGTCCTCGGGTCAAGACTTTCGTGGGGAGAGCTGCATGTTCAGACACTAGAGACTTTACAGCTTATCTTCCCATCCACCACAAGTTTTCCTCTAAAATCCAAGAGACAAAGCAGGAAAGGAGGGAGGGTGTGTGTGTGTGTGTGTAAAAAAAAAAAGGTCCAGAATAAACTGTTTCCTAGGCTTTGTGTTTCCATCAGCTTGGAACAAAACAGACTTTGAAGGTGGAAGTTGAACATGGCTGTGATTATAGGATGTGGTTTATGAAAGTGATCGATTTGCAGAGCAATGCGGTGGTTTTTTAAGAAGTTTTTTTGCATGGAATGGATTAACAGTAATTTCGCTTCCCCCTTGTGTTCAGGCTTCTAACAAGAGTACTCTTCTGCCAAAAAAAAAAAAGTGAAAAACCTTTGTATTTTTGAGAATTATACCCTGGTGGGAATGAGAAACCCCGTGATCAAAAAGGTGTGAGGAGGTAAAAATGAATCCTTACACGGTGTAGGCAGGAGAGCCAGGTAAGAGGGCAGCTGTGCCATCCCGAAATTACATTGCTGGGAGCCGTACACAAAACTGAACCTATCAAAACCTGCCAAATTGTACGCCGCTGCAGTCACAGATGACTAATCTCGGCAAGTAGGTGCTGGGACACATTCCTGCACAACAAACAGAAGTGGGGGGAAAAAAAGAGAAGGTAGAAGTAAACCCTAAAGAGACTCTGGAGGGAAAACCAGCTTGCATGCAACTGGGAGCGCAATGTTGTTTTCTGTTTGTCACCTGCTCTTTTCCTAACAAGTGTTGGCTGACCTCATGCCCTTGTAATGTGCTTGAAGGATGTGGGAGGGCTGAGAAACTGTTTCAAATCCCTCAAGTTTTTGGAACACCTCTGCAGGGCTTTAGGGGCTGCTTTTGGGAAAGGAGATAAACTCTTGCCTACAGCTGTTGTCAGGTACGAGTCAGAGGAAGAGCCACAGAATACTGCAGCTGCTTCATGGGAGAGGTGGTGCTCCTTGGCAGCTGCAGTTTTGTTGGGTTTTGGACAAACTCAGATGAGTCTGGGTAATACTGACTTATGAGGAGTGTCATGATTTAATCCCCTGCTACTGTGGACGGTACTGAAGTCTCCCCTGACAAATGGGCAGCAGACATTCCTCATCGCCTGGGTTCAGTTTTATTTCCTCGGTGGGGTGCACGTGTGGATGGAGCAGTTGCATTAATGCACCTCTTCTCCTCTGCAGTATTTCAATCACATTTCCTGATACCCAGTACATGACTTCATGGATGACGCACTTGCTAAAAGCTAAACCTGGGTCTAAGCCAGACCTCCCTGAAACAAGTTTGGTGGCTTCTACCCTCAGGAAGAAGGTTTTGTAGCCTCTCTGCTGAGTCTTAATTGCTGACATTTAAGACCCACGGGACACTCAGAACCGTTACCCGTTGGAGACGGAGCTGGCTGCCTCGGGCTCCTGATGGGAAGGAGCTGGTACTTGCTACCAAAGGTGTTGTGAAGACACTCAGCCGGTCCTACTCCATCTTGGCTGTTGCTAGAGGCATGAGCAGCAGCAGAGGAGGATTCTCCTAAGGTTTAGTTTCCTTCCTAGAACTTAAGCCTAATGTGGGTGTAAAAACTGCACAGACCCTAAGCAGTTTGTGGAGTTGGAGTAACTAATACAGCCAATATTCATGCCATTTGCAGAGAATACACAACTCCTTTTTTCAGCTTAATTAAAAAAAAAAAGCAGCTATATGCAATGTAATTTCATTGGAATTACCGACATTTGCATTTTCCAAGTTTATTGCTTTTCTCAGTACAAATCATCTGCCCTTTTGTACGCTCCCTTGTTTGTCGTAGGCAAATCAGTCCAGGAGACACGCGTCGTAAGTCACGAAAACCCGCTTCAGGATTTCTATTTGAACAGATGGATGTCAGTGCTGATTGTTTGTTTCAAAATAAACAGAAAGCACAGTTGTAAATAGTAGATCGATTCTTTGCATGTCCAGCTTTAAAGTGAATCTTGCTTAGAGACTTGTGCGATGTGATCACTGCAGTGTTTTCCCTCGGGAAGAGGGATACCGCCTTTGTAGTAACGACGTCATCTCTGTCAATACGCCACTGTGCACATTATGCATTCCAGAAAATGCTGTCGTTAAGAAGAAGAAAACTTCCTGCAGGTCTGCAGGAGTCATTTTACTTGATTCTTTCATGTTTGATTCCTTATCCTTTTCCTCCAGGATCTAACGGGACGTTTTTCTTTCTCTTGCAGACCATGCCCTCTCTATGACGGTTGCTTGTTAAGCTAACGCTGCATGCCAGAAGACTGTCCTTGGTTGATCCAAGGGCTTTTGGGGACTCCGGCCTCTCCCCAGTTTTTCTGTGTGTGTGTGTTCCTCTAGAACTTTCAAAACTGTTTCTCCAAAGGGTTTTGCAGAAACTCAGACTGTTTTCTAAAGCAGAAGCACCTCAGTCCACAGCAGTAGTGATGGGCAGCGTGCGAACCAACCGCTACAGCATCGTGTCTTCGGAAGAGGACGGCATGAAGCTGGCAACCATGGCTGTTGCCAACGGATTTGGGAATGGAAAGAGTAAGGTACATACCAGACAGCAGTGCAGGAGCCGCTTTGTCAAAAAAGATGGCCACTGCAACGTCCAGTTTATTAACGTGGGTGAGAAGGGACAGCGATACCTGGCAGACATCTTCACCACTTGCGTGGACATCCGCTGGAGGTGGATGCTAGTTATCTTCTGCCTGACTTTTATCCTCTCCTGGCTTTTTTTTGGCTGCGTGTTTTGGTTGATTGCGCTGTTGCATGGGGATCTGGAGAAT
Organism: Eurypyga helias; assembly: GCF_000690775.1. Taxonomy (NCBI): domain Eukaryota; kingdom Metazoa; phylum Chordata; class Aves; order Eurypygiformes; family Eurypygidae; genus Eurypyga; species Eurypyga helias. The sequence goes on along the minus strand of NW_010252044.1, from coordinate 282,981 downwards.
CAAGAAAATAACAAACCTTGTGTCTCTGAAGTGAGCAGCTTCACCGCAGCCTTCCTGTTCTCCATTGAGACCCAGACGACGATCGGCTACGGCTTCAGGTGTGTCACAGACGAGTGCCCCATCGCAGTTTTCATGGTGGTTTTCCAGTCCATCGTAGGCTGCATCATTGATGCCTTCATCATTGGTGCTGTCATGGCAAAGATGGCTAAGCCAAAAAAGAGAAACGAAACTCTAGTCTTCAGCCACAATGCCGTGGTGGCCATGAGAGACGGAAAACTCTGCCTGATGTGGCGTGTTGGAAACCTGAGGAAAAGCCACTTGGTGGAGGCGCATGTGCGAGCGCAGCTCCTCAAATCCAGGATCACGTCAGAAGGGGAGTACATCCCTCTGGATCAAATAGACATCAACGTAGGGTTTGACAGCGGGATAGACCGCATATTCCTGGTCTCCCCGATTACAATAGTACATGAAATAGATGAAGACAGTCCTTTGTATGACTTGAGCAAACAAGACATGGACAACGCTGACTTTGAAATTGTAGTAATATTAGAGGGCATGGTGGAAGCTACTGCCATGACTACTCAGTGCCGTAGCTCCTATCTGGCGAATGAAATCCTCTGGGGCCACCGCTACGAGCCTGTACTCTTTGAAGAGAAAAACTACTACAAAGTGGACTACTCCAGGTTCCACAAAACATATGAAGTGCCCAACACACCCATTTGTAGTGCCAGAGACTTAGCAGAAAAGAAATACATCCTCTCTAACGCAAACTCCTTTTGCTACGAGAACGAAGTGGCGCTCACCAGCAAAGAGGAGGAGGAGATTGACACTGGGGTGCCTGAAAGCATGAGCACAGACACCCACCCGGACATGGACCACCACAACCAAGCAGGGGTGCCTCTAGAGCCACGGCCGCTACGGCGGG
>NW_010252044.1:275391-281914 GCF_000690775.1 Eurypyga helias | reverse complement strand
AGTGGACCTGGGAAACCCCGGCTGGTTTTAGGGCTGTCCTCAGAGGAGGGACGACAGAAAATGAACTCTAAACACAAAGCACTAAACATGTCTAAGTATGAACAGAAGGCACATATGTTGTAGAATAAATTATGTATATATTTTTTTACAAAACTTGAACTTGCAGGCAAGCTTTGGTTGGGTTATTATTATTTTTTTTTCAACTTTTTCCAGAATGCTTCTCTCTAGGGAACAAGAATGTTTTTAATGGCATAACAAAGGCAAGAATCTGCCTTATTAATATTATTATAATTATTTTTTAGCTGCTGCTAACTACATGAACACAAATGGTTATTTTTTGTTGCAGTGTAGTTTTTATTTTCTCTTATGTAATTTAAAAAAAAAAAAAAGTCAGTGTTGAACTTTTTGGATTGAAAAGCTTGTGATCGCTTCAGAGAGGCCAATGTTGCCAGAAAGTCTAAACTCCTTTTGAGGCCAGTAGTTTGATAGCTAGAATCAATTTCTCTCTTTCCAATTACATAAGGGGCATTATGTAATATCAGGCCAATCAGTAGCCTCCAGCAAAATTATGATTTTTGAGAGGAGAATTTAATTCTCTAACGGAAAAAATGACATAAAATATATATATCTACATAGAAAAAGTACTAGGTTAAAACTACCTAAATGGATACCAAAGAAATTGCACAGTTTTGCACAGCGGAGTTTATTTAAAAAAAAAAAAGAAAAAAAAGAAAAAAAAAGAACAGGCTGCTTTAAACAAAAAAATTTCAAACCTCAGACACTTTTTTTTTTTAATTTTTAAACTTTTTTCTTTTCTTTTTAAGACCGTTATTTTGCACCTTATTCTAAAAACTTAAGACTCAGATCTAAAGTGAACTAGGACTCCTCCCCTTTCCACCTGCTTTTCTGTGGGGAAAATGATTTCTCTTCCTCTTTCCTAAGGAGAAAGGCAGGTGGGGGAAAGCAGACAAGCCAACTTCTGTCCCAGCCAGTCGCTCACCGAGCCGGGCTGCAGCAGAGGGTCGAGTGTTAGTGCAGACATTCCCAAACGGGTGCAGGACCCCCGCGCCCTGGAAGCTGAGCCATCCTCTGTGTCCTGCAGGCGTCTGACCCGAGCCCCTCGGCTGCCGTTGTGTTACCCCTCGAACCAGCCACGCGAAGCTGCAGATCGATGCTGGAGGCTAAAATGCTGTTGGAGCAGGCGTTTAGGCACCGATGAGCCGAGCGATAGATAAATCCCCGGGAAGAGGTTTGGAAGAGGAAGGGAGAGGGTGATGGAGAGGAAAAGAGAAAACTTTTACGCCACAGCACTTGGGAATGGCACAGGGATTGCAGCATTTTGTAAAAAAACTCTTCAGCAGGGCAAGGGTGTCAGGAACAGTGTATTTTCCATCTAGAGAGGGATTATTTGGGGAGGATGCGGCTGCAAAGCGAGGTCCATCTCCTGCCTCCTCTCCCCAGCCAACACTGAGCGAGTGGTCAGTGGGTGAGACGTGTCACCGAGCCCTGAGCAGATTTTGTGACCTTGAGTGAAGCTCTGGCTCGAGCGGTATTTTGGCTCCTTCACCCAGAAGGGTTTAAATTCTCTGTCTCCAAGATCAAGGAGACAGAGAACCTGCGCTTCACGCCTGCTCCCCGCGGAGCGAGGGGAGAGGGGTGGCGGTGGGGATGATAACCCTAGTCAACTCTTGCAGTATTGGATCACTGTATGCCATTAAAAAACAGCTTGTTCTAGGTCTAATGTCTTCTGCAAACGGATATCTGTGAAGGCCTCTGGCCCCTTCCAGCCCTGCCTGAAAGAAATGCCTGCAATGAAATGGTTTCTGATCAGATGGTAACTGCAGTGGGTGGGTTCGAAACTGTGGAAATTCGACATTGTAAACATAGATTTGGCTACTAGAGAGGGCAGATGATTAAGTGCAAGTACTAAGGCTGTTACTGGGGGGGGTGGGACATGAAAGAAAGAAAAGGCTGAACATACAAAGGTGATTTGATTGCCGTTTCTGGGTCAACAGTAGTGAAGACAACTGAGTGCTGCTAGTGCTGCTATTGTGATGTTCTTGTAAAAGGAAAATAACTAAACCAAAGAGTATTCATTGAAAACAGAGGGTGCATGAAAACGCAGCGGGGAAGGGATGGAAAGGGGAGGCTGACCAGGAGAATGGGGACCTGTTCTCCGGGTCAGCATCCCCCAGGTGCAGAGTGCTCCCACTAAATGATACTTGAGATATTTGAGGGAGGGATTAGAGATGGGGGACGGGAAATTGAGGATTCAGCTTGTTTCTTTAAAGCAAAAGAGGTGCAGAGGGAAAAAAAAACAAAATCCCCTCCCCCTTAACATTTCTGGTGCAGAGGTTTTGGGTTTTTTTTGTTTTGTTTTTCAAGTCAGTTTTTCAGAAATATTTTTAAAATGTACATTTTATAAAGTTTATCAAGTATTTTCATATTTAAAGCCAAATGTAAATAGAAGTCTGTAAAGGAGGACAAGGAGAAGAAGAAAAGGCCACAAAAAGTATAAATTCTGCTCGGCAGTCTCGGCTAGCTAGTACCTAGATGCTACCGGTTAGCATGACTTTTAGCAAATACTTGCAAGCCTTATAGGATTCCTAATGCTATGATCTTCTCTTTATTTATTTTTAAGCATGGACTTTTAATTTGAAAACATGTTCTAGTTACTGGCATTTTTAAAAGTTACCAGCTGTCCGAGTGCTAGTCTTGTCAAGGGTGTGCATTGAGGTAATCCATTACACTCTCTGCCGCATTCGTTTCCTTTTTTTTTAATAACCCTTTGTCTTTGCCGACTGACTCTTACATTGCAGAATTGCACTCAGCCTCTGGCTCTGGGAAGCTGCTAGAAAGAGACCTGCAATGTAGACTCCATGGTACCCTTCCCCTTAGTCCATCATTTCTGTGTTTCTCAACACCCCGTGGTAAGCCCGGTATAGGCCAGACTATTGTAGCACACTTCTACAGCAGCAAATTGGGCTAGTCGTTCTTAAAAATGTTATTTTTAAGGACTACATAGTGACTGACAGCGTTTCTTCAGTTCCTGATGATCCTGGGCCGGGCTGATGCTTAATTAGGGGCCCTTTAAACTGACTGAGCTCTACCCACAGGCTCCAATAGACATCGGTTCAGCCTCTTCATCATGGATGAAGTTGGCTCAACTGGCTCGCACAGAAGGTTTATACTGTATTTCGCTAAGGGTCTGGGGAGGAATATGTTATTTCTGCCCTTCCCTGAAAATACTTGAATGAGACACATTGTCTAACACATAATACTGCGTACAGTGACAAAAAGCATTTCCGAGGCAGGTGGGGATGGATCTCTGCTTTCCTGTCTCTTCCGTGTGAGTTGTCCTTGGTTAGTAGCAAGGGTAGAGATCATCACTTATCAGCTGTGTTTAATGATACTCCCGCCCAGCCTTGATAAACTTCCGTGCTGTTAGTTTAGCACTCGCTCTTCTCGGAAAAGACAAAGGGTCCAGATATTATATTTGTTCTCTTAGGTCTTCTTTTTCATAATGGATTACAAGGTAAAACTGAGAAGTACTGTAATGTCTTTAAATTATGGCTGCTCACGACCATTGTAAAGTAGAAGGGTGCTGCATAGTTGCCATCCCACAGCCCACGAGAAACTGATTTTGTAATGACTTTTGGCCTGCAGCTATTGTGAGGTGAACAATCGAGGCATCTGACAGTTGTCCATTACTATTTTCCTGTTTGCAGCCTTTTTGTATCAAAGTCTTCCTAATGTACTGCACAAATTGTGGATTGTACAGATTTTTATATATTATGTCTTATTTTATTATTTCTAAATAAATAAAAAAAATTGAGAACGAACTGATGCGTGCAGCGTGTATGTGTGTGAGGTGGGGAGATGGGGCTGGGGGTTACTGTACAGCTGTGTTTATGGTGCTCTGGGCACAGCCAGCGTCTGAAGATACAGGTCGTTCTCTCCCTTGACAAAAGGCAGGAGGAAAGGTGATACCATCATTATTTCCCAGATGAGAACACGAACACCGTGCAGGGTACGGCAACTTGCACCAAAGATATGCCCCAGAGAGACTGAGGGACTTTCTTAAGGTCATACCAGGAGCTGCTGAGCTCCAGATCATTAGTTACGTGTTGTATGAAATGGAAAAAAAAGCTCCCAAGTCTGCATAAACCACAAAGCAGGGGAAGTGGGGCGGGAATGAAAACACAGGGCATAAGCAAGCGCATTGAAAGATTTGGAAAGGGATTAAAAAATTAAGCAGGAAACTCATCTTCAAATCCCCATGCTTCATGTCTGCCTGGAACATCCCCTTATTGAAGTGATGCTCCTCAGCTCAGCTCAAATCCAACTCGCTGTAATCTTCATTCGTGCCTCGTTTGCCTGGAGTCCCGAGCCTGATGCCACAAGTGTGGAGCTGGGTTTTGCGTAATGGGACGGGGAAGCGCAACCGGGACGGGCCTCGAGTAACTGAAAAGAGATTCAATGCCCTTACTTGTCTGGGTTGGAGAGGTCCTTTCCCCCATTTGTGTGTGGCCTCCAAAGCAGATATTGAGGCTGCACAATGGTGACTCAGCTCCAAACTGCTGATCTAACCGGAATCAGACACGCTGCAACGGCTGAGGACGACCGTGAAGCATTTCGACACAGTTTTGACCCCTCTGCTGCTTTTACAAATGTTTTATCAGTCTGTACAGACATTAAATGATGCCTCGGATGGAGCCCTGACCCTATCTAGAAGGACTCAATTTATAAATTCAAATTTACTTTTCAAATCTAATGGTCTCTTGGAAAGCTTATAATAATAATTACTGGGCTGGATTTAGAGATACAGATTAGCTGTCACAGCCCGGATCTGCTTATTCTCCCTGCTGAAAAGCATCCTCTGTGGGAGCTGCTCACTGATCCGACCATGGCTTTGATGTTTGCTGCAGGGGCAGCAAGCTGGGGGCCACTATCTGCATATTCTGTCTGGCTTGCTCCCGTTGCCTAAATCGTTAGCACCCTCTCCTGTTAGCAGTGTCTTTCCCTTCTCTTGCTGGCCACTGGTCCAGTCATGCGGAGCAGCACAAATACAGCAACACACCAGTGACGGCGTGTTTTGATAGCTTGCAAGGTAACAGCTAAACCCTTCTCCTTCCCCTGTTAGCTGGATGCAACTAGCAAGCATCAAGCGTGCGCTGCAGGCACGTGCTCCCAGGACCTAGACGGTGTGAGTAAAACACTACAGGAGATGCACCCGTGCGGGTGTTAGCATGCCAGCGACAGCTGGATGCAGGCAACGCTGCCTGATGCTTGCTGCTGCACGTGCCCTCAGCAGACAGCACAGGAAGGTGCATTAGAGCAAGCTGCATGAACCAACTGTGCCCTGTTTTCCCAGTTCCCTCACCAAACTAGGGGTGCTTGCTGGCTCTGTTGACGTGCCAAGCTCATACTGGCTGCAGCAAGCGTCTAATAATGTTTAAAGAGACGTCTGTTCTTTCAGAATGTTTAAATAAACTTGTGACTCCAGGGGAGCCTGTTTCATGGGTCTGGGTTCTGGGCAGGTGCAGATCACCACGCAGTGATGGTTTTGGATGGGACACGTGCTCTGGGATTCAACACTCACCTTGTCTGGATTAGCTCACGTGTTCCGCTGTGGCAGGTTTGTCAGCTCTTCGAGGAGGGGGCTTCAGTGCACGTTCAGGGTGCCTACGGCTTCTTGCACCCCTCAAGGCAGCAGCATAAGGAGTCATACCTCGGAGAACCTGTGTGAGAGAGAATGCAAGGGGGGAGTTTGCAAAATAGAATTTTCAGACTGGTTTTTACCTCTTTTGTGTGCAAGATTCGGCTGTTTCACCTGTGCTCAGATAACACACCCCTGTTGGCCTCCAGATAGGCAGGATGTGGAAGCACTTAACAAACTTTCATCTAAATTAAACAAACTGGCAATCTTTAGAGCTGTTCACAGCTCTGAAGCCATGCTGGAAGTCAGAACAGGGCTGCTGATGCTGCAAACACGTGTCCTTACGGGGTCCTGCAGCACTCCCTACCCACCAAACACAGCCAAACTCACCACTCCCTGTAACTGCAGTGGCATTTCACAGTACTTAGGGCATGAGTAAAACCAGCTGAAAGGTTGTGGAGTCACTTGGTGGAGCCTGAGATTAAAATTTCTAAGTTTCAGGTGGGGGAGCAGGAACAGTATTTTGTGAACTGAGCAGCGACATGGGAACAACAGCCGCTGGGAGATGGCAAGTGACAGCGTTACGTCACTGATCACCGCAGCCCGGTGTTTTTTCTACTAGGACAAGGGAAGCAACACTGTCCCAGGAGCACACGTTGCCAGACTTGGTGGAGCCTGAGATTAAAATTTCTAAGTTTCAGGTGGGGGAGCAGGAACAGTATTTTGTGAACTGAGCAGCGACATGGGAACAACAGCCGCTGGGAGATGGCAAGTGACAGCGTTACGTCACTGATCACCGCAGCCCGGTGTTTTTTCTACTAGGACAAGGGAAGCAACACTGTCCCAGGAGCACACGTTGCCAGA
>NW_010252044.1:219015-275375 GCF_000690775.1 Eurypyga helias | reverse complement strand
CCGCTCGTGTCACGCCAGAGCGCCAGCGGCAGACACGGGAACACCAGCGCCCGCATCGCACCCAGACCCGCAGCAGCCTGCCCCGTGCTTTTGGCAGTTCTCCAGATGGAACCGAAACCCGCAGCTAAATCCTTCTGTTTATCTTGTGCCTCAGGGAAACTTTATTTTGTAAGGAGTTAACTTCATTTTATAACCCTTGTGGCCACCTGAAGCCTTGGCTTCGTCCTCTCCTGCAGCTCGCAGGGATGTTTCTGCTGTTGTGCCAATGTCTGGGGTCAGGACAGAAAAATGAAAGCAATGAAAATTATGGGAAGTTCAAGAATATAAAAATGAAATGTCTTGAAATGAAGGAATCTTTAAAATATTTTTTTTCCCCTCCTTCCAAAGTTTTCTGTGAAGTACAGTCTTTAATCTAGCACCAACATTTACAGCTTTCCTGGCCGTGAAAATCCAGGTGGTTGTATGTGAGCCAACGCACTTCATAGTTTTGAGTGGGCAGGACAGGAGGGGACTACAAACATACCTGTTTCAGCAATATATACATTTTATATTATTCTTTAAAAAAACCCCAAAACCTGCTCTTACCTTTTCCTTCCTTAGTGGCTTGGATTTCAATCCATAGGTACTGGAAACTGAGCCTATAAAAGAAAATCTACACTGAGCCACATACAAATGACACATTAAAGGTACACATTAAACTGTGAAATACCTACTGAATCACTCTGGTCGCAAAGGTGTGCAAAAGGGAGTCACAAGCTGTGGTGTAGATCTCCTGTTCTCATTGGATAAACTCCTCTTTCCACCTCCCCGCTACAGCAGATTTTGGGATAACTCAGGAAGCAAGGTCAAACCCAAACGTTAGGTCTGGTATGCACAAACTTGGCCTTGCTCTGGCTATTCCTCATAACCAGGCAGCCGAGGGGAAGATCCCCCCAGCTAACCCTGCTCCCTCCCCCAGCAGGTAGGAAGCCACAGGCTCTTGCTTTCCAGAGCTGATATTTTACTAACACTTCCTTATTTTTTATGAGCAAAATATCTTGCTGTGCATAAACTATATTTATTATGAAGATTAACTCAATAGTTATTTTGCATTACAGGGCATGCAAGGTGCCTCCTAGCCTATGTGCTAGCCAGGCTTGGAGCCTGCAAGCAGCAGGCACAGGGCTGCTCTGCTTGCTGGGCTGCCCCACAGCCTTGGGAACCTGCTGCTCCAGCCTGCAAAGACCCACACTCGGCCGTAAATAAAGTACCAACCAACAAGAACAGGTCACTACATAAGGAATTTCTTCATTATCAGGCTTTGAGAAAGATCTGACTGCTAGTGTTGGCCAAGACCAATAAACTCCAAGATACTCCACTGAAATAACTGTCAGAGTTACATTTAATTGATATATAATAGGCTGTTAACAGGAAAGGATAGATTGCTATAGTTTAATAGCACAGGATCTTTATGAACAGGGGTGAATCACACCCTGGGGCAGAGAGATTACCCAGAGAAGTAATGCCACTTTAGTCCTATTTTTGAATTAATTTAACATTCTTAAATGGTGCAGTGGCTTGTAGCTCCCAGGAAGGGCAAGTATCTCCCTTTAATCAAAGCTTTACCCCTGTATTTCTGTGTGAGCCCTTTGCCTGCCCAGAGAACACTAGACAGACCAGCAAATTCTATTTTTCTTTTTCCCATGTTGATACTTGCACTGACTTCACTTTTGCTGGAAAGGTAGAAGCAGATCAAAAGTTGGTATTTTCTCTGTTGACACCTTAGGCAAGAGATATTTGGCTGTCTGCAGCTGACTCAGGATACCTCTGTGATCTACAGATGGAAACGGAGGGAATTCCATTCTTCCTTCTTCAAGAGGGTTTGGCAAGTTGTCTACCCTCTAATAAGAAACCCAGCAGCTAAAGAAGAAACAAAAAGGGTTTTAAAGGAAAAGAAAGTGAATAAAGGTATGGAGGAGTACAAATACACACAGAGTGTAAGCAAACAGAGTGTAAAAGTGCTCTATCTGTTCTTTATAGCACGCTCGGTAGCTCCACCCGAAGGGCACCTATCCACAGGGTTTTGGGGCGACTCTGGAAAAGGAAAACAATTAATTCAGTTGAGGGAGGCATAATGTCAGCTGCACCTTGCTTTGCAAAGGCTGTGCTGAGGGAGACAGGTGCTCTTGCAGATCAGGGTGTCCTTGGCCTCCCTTCTCCCAGCTGTATCTGACCAGGCTGCAGATCCAACCCCTTATGGGGACCAGCCTCTGAGAGCACGAGCAGGGCAGGAGGCTGTGGACCGTGGACACGGTGCTGTCTGCCACGGGCTGCACCCCTTGTGCTCGGTCATTCCTCACTGCAAAGAAAGCCAAGGGGATTAAAGGCAATTAGGGAAGCCCTGATTAATCCTAATTAGAGCCCGTACTGGAGCTGTGAGTCGTTATCTCAAGCTTTCCAAAGCTATCTCCCAGCTGGCTCGGGAGTTTATTTCTGCCCTTCTCATTCTTTTCCCCCTCTTTTCTCTCTCCTCCCACTGACACTCCACCAGGCCTTGATCTCCAGGACCCTTGCGGATTCGGTATTTACCTTTATAGTTGCAACATTTTAATGTAGTTGGAGTGTCTTGGTACTTTCAATATTTATAGCTCATTAACTCCTGCGATGAAATCCTTCTGCACTTCTTCATGCTCGGTGTTTAATGAGGAGGGGTTGCCAGAATTGCTGTGCCTGTCCCTTGGCATGTTATCTGACAGTTTTTCCTATTGAATTAACTCAAGGTATGCATTGACTAAACAACTTCAGAACCATTGGACAAACAGGCTGTGTAATATTAATAAATTAATGCAAATCGGCTTCAAATATGTCAGACTTGGTCCCCTAGGAATCCCTGGACCTCAGCATGTTGTGACAGTTCTTGTTTAAGCAAATCTGGATCTTTCCGTGCGAATAATGAGAGCGCTTTCATCCTGAGCGCTATTACCAGTGAGACTAATGTGCCATTCTCCTTCTTAAAACTGTAGCCTCATCAGATATAAATTAAACCACTGGGAGAGCAGGAAAAGGAAATGTGAGTAGCATTTGCATGTGTTGTCCCTCCTTTTCATCTGCTGCAAGAATCGCATCGTGGTGCCTTTTTAATGACAGCACTGCTGTTACAGTAAACGATTAAACAGTCGCGGTCTTTCATATTCTGGGTTTTCAGACTTGGAGATTCTGTTACACGTGTAAATTATTTGCCTGTATTTGAGATGCAATTAATTACACCTTGCTTGAAAGCTTCACTCAACACACTTCAAATCTTGCAGGTTTCCTTCCACGGGTATTTCCACGTCCCTGGAAAGATTGCGGCAGATGACGGCTGTTACTGACGGCTGTTCAGGAGGAAGCTTCCCCACGTGTTTACAGGTAACTTGAAAGGCTCGTGGAGTTCTGCTGACACCCAGCTCATCATCCACGGCAGCACGTAAACCCTGGGAGTGGTTGGGGTCTGCTCTTTGCTGCTGAGCCTCCCTCCTGCTCTGCTGGGGCACACACCTTATTCTTCTGCTATTTACGGTTTCCACCAGTACGGTGGGAGTCCATCGTGTGACTGTTATTCACAAGGGCAGCACCCCACTGTATGATTTGAGCTGAAAAACATAAGCATTACCCCCCAAATATGTTACTGCCCCTAACACATCTTCCTGACTAAACACGTTCAGCCCGTTCCAGCATGGTAGATTTTGTTTCAGATAGGAGATGACCACATTCCTTCCTTGAAGTTTGTCTCCTCCACATATCAAAAAATGTTAACAAATAGGTATAATATATGCCCTAGGGAGCAGAGAAAGCTGCTTTTCTTTTTCTTGGCTAGCTTAATTCATGCTGGAGCTGTGTAGCTTTTCATCTCTGCAGTTGGAGGAAAAGGCTAACTTGCAGTGTAAAAGTAGTATGATGAATTGTGGAAAAATAACTTGCTGGCTTTCCTAAGAAACTCTCCTCTCCAGCTCCTCCTCTCCCCATACTCCTTCCAGCGGCCCAGAATTCATTGCATCAGTGCATGTTATGGCACCTTTGGGATGCGTTACTCATAAGAAAGAAGCTACTGGTGCTTTGCAGGCATATTTTAACTCTGGCTCTCACATGAGTGCTCTGACATATCCGTGCTGTCTGCAAGTCTGGGTAGCGTTTGCTTGTGGGTGTCTCCTGAGATTTGAGACAGCTCAAAAAAAGGAAACATCTAATTTATATTTGTTAAGGTATGCGTGAGGTCCCTTTGTCATTCTTTGGTGGTGGTGAGGGCTTTGGGGTACAGGGTTAATGTGGGATGAAGGCAAGAGTGATGGGGACTTTAGGTGCCTGTTGTCACATCCAGCTCCAGTTCTGTCCTGTCGCTTCTGAACACTGCAGGGTGGACAGAGAGTGGCAAGACTCCGTTTGCTCAGCCAGTCTTGCTCGTGTGCCTTATGTATTGTTTTCTGCAGCAGCAAAATTCACATGTACCTTCTCAGGCTGGGGCATCCTCCTGGCTGCATCACTCTGGCCCCTCAGCACGCTGCTCACTGCATGGTGCTCCTTGGGATGCTCCTTTCCCCTGCGGCTTACAGGCATACAGGGACTGAAAAAACACAGCCTCGAGGAGTTTGCACTGGCATCAGGAGGCTCACGCTCTTTGCTTCAGCCTTACTGCTACTGCCATGTACCAAATTGCCTGTGTAATTCTGCCCTTTGTGCGGCAGACGTGAAATGGACTTCAGCTGATCCTGAGTTTTCTCCTCTGAATTCCTATGGATCTGGGAATTCCTCTGTAGTAGCATATAATTAACTTCTCCTTACAGGGTGCTTTTGAGATGAGAGCTGATAAATGAGTGCTGTACATTGTCTCCAGAAGAAAATGACTGTAATGCAACCTTATTATGCTCTTTTGCCCTCAAATGGTGTAATCTAGACTAATTTCAGCGATTTCAGGTTTATACGCAGAAAAGTGAGATGAAAACCAACTCTGTGACTATCTGCTTTTGCATGTAAGTGCAGAAGAATTCCTGGTTTACTCCTGCAGGTTTACTACCAGCCGTGGTTTGGAAAACTTTCCTTGTGTTCCTTAGGCCCAGTCTAATGTAACCAGCAGTGACTGGGCAAATCTCAAGGCCTGTTATCAAGCAGTGTATCGTCCACCAGCAAATACACCAAGTTCAGTAGAATTTAAAATACCAAGGTGCTTTAATTTAAAATGCTCAGACACTGTATGTATATTCAGTCCCTTCATGCTCTGAGTCATTTTCTACTGTTTTGCACATAACCACCATCATTTTAGGCAAAAGAAGGGAAAGGCATGGTCTGAAGGAGAACAGTTCTGGCCTGACCACATTAAATGTTCTCACATTTACGAAGCTGTAGCACAGAGAGCAACCCTTTTCATTTTTCTCTCCCTCAAAATGAATGACCAGATAGAGATCTGGTGCACAAGCAGGGGAACAAAAATACATTAAACCAGCAAAATATTGTGGTTAGTAAAGGTTTTGTTAAATGCGAGGCCGTTTTTGCTGTTCCCCTTAGGGAACAATAAGAAAAACTTCTCTTTGTACATATCTCTTTCTGAAACGAGCTCCATGACTGGTCACAACCTGTAATAAAAATGCCATATGCAAGAGAATATATTTAATATTGGGAAGGCAAAATAGAACGATATGATCTGTTTGGGGTTTGAAGGTAAATGTTTAGACATTTTTTCCTTTAAAATAATCTGTGATAGATGCTGGTTAGCTGACTGGGAAATGAAATCACAGAGGATTTATGCCATTAATGACAGGCTATGATGTCAAAGACATTTGGCCTGTAGCCATAACCTTTTGTGTGGCTCTGGTTGATTCTTATAAATAAACAGGACTGCTCAGCTGCTGCCTGGATAGGAGTCCCCATCACTTGGGAGCACTGAAAACTGGGCTAAGGAGAGCACTTAAAAATATCGAGCAAAAAATTGAGGGGAAAGGATGTCCTGCAAGAAGTGCTTTCTCCCCTTAGTGTCTCTGGTTTCAAGCAGCAGGGCTTGGTTAATGTTTAAAGAAGCACCGGATTACTGAAATAACACCGAAACCAATCTCACTTTCTGAAACTCCACTGTGTCAGCTCTATTTACAATTAGTCAGAAGCCCAGACACATAGTCAATAGCGTGCATCACCACGAGTTTTGTTCCTCTTATCCCATTTGTAGTATAAAAGAGCAGCATAGGTTGGCTTCGTCAGTGTGGCACCCATCTCAGCACCAGGCGGGAAGCGATGGGACCGCTCACCCTGCCTGCACGGGAGATGAGTCGGGGGCAAGTCTGCAGCACCCAGCCAGGAGAGGCACAACCCCCAGGACACCCTGTTCCAGTAACCTCTGAGCGAAAGCTGCAAATCTGCCTGCAGAGAGACAGGGCAACCCTGAAGTACATATAACTGTCATAAATACCATATCTGTCCCCTTAAGGAGCTTACAGACATAATTTTAATCATATTTTGCCAGATAATGCACAGGATTTGCTTGCAGCCATTCCAGCCATTTGATATGTGGGAGAGCTTTGTTATGTTGTTATTGGTGTCACTTTTCTTTTCACACAGAGCTATTTTCCTTCTGTATTTTATCCTCTGGGAGCTATGTTGCTAATGGTTCACCAGGTGCCAGACCCTCCGTGGGGTGAGGAAGCGTAACTTTGGGTTGAATGTCACCCAATTAAACCTTCCAAGGATCCAGGTCTTTTTATGACCAGAATTACCAGCACCACACTAATAAGTGTTATGGAGGGTCGTTCCAAGTCTGAGTAAGCTCCGTGTCCCGCAGGTGTTTGCTCCCTAAAGCCCGGGTGGCTTCAGCAGACCCCGGTGGTTACATGTGATGTGGCACCATCCCAGCCCCAGGATTCGGATGTGGACCTGGCTAGACTCGGCAGCACACAGGGTCAGAGAGTGCTCCTGAAATCTGGCTTGTGACGACTGAAACAACTCCAGAAACCCAGGTAGCTGCGAGTGCATCAGCAGCCTGAAGGTTGCTCTTGCTTATGCCAGGGCTGACCAGCTGCCACCGGGCTTTAACCCACGTTTGTTTTCCCTTCTCCCTTTCTCCTGTGCTGAACGAAGCAAAGAAAAAACAGGAAGAACACAGGAAATGTTTTATCGCATCAACAATTAGATCCAGGCTGCGATTCAGTGGAGCCATGGGTGCACAGGGGCACCCAGGAGTCCATCCCTTCTTTTAACTGGAGGCTGAAAGCCTCCCCAGGGAAGTCTGTTTTACCGCACAGGACATGGATGTTGGCTATGGATCTTGCTAAAGGCTGCTTCAACAGCATCCCTAGTTCCGGTGGGGACCGGGACGGGCTCTCCCACGTGGGAGGAGTGTTAGAGCAGCGTGTGCTTGCTGTGTTCATCCACCTGCCGTGGCTGCAGCATCGGTGCAGCGCTGCACGAGCTCGCCTTCCAGCGCCCGTAACTCAGTCCAGATGTCAGAGTGGCTCTGCAGTTTGATGGTTGTATTTCACTATTAACATATTTGTTTTATGACAGAGTAGGATCATTACAAATTGTCACATTATTCTCTTTCTTTTTTCCCCTTTCCTATTAGTAGAGACACTTATTATCATTTTAATAGGCAGAAACAGGTTCCCTATGTCCTTTTCCAGTCCTAAAAATACAAAACTATATTTTCCAGAGGAGCTTATGATTGTAGATTTGAATGTTCCACTATTTAAATACCCTAGATGTCAAGGAGAAAAAGGGAGTCATGATACTCAGAGGAAGGTAGGGTGCTTAAGCTGAATTATAGCAGTGTAATTATTAGTATTGTCAGATCTTACAATCTACAACATTATTTTTAGGCACCCATCCAATTCACAAAATCTCTCTCAAATAATTTCAAAAGAACTTCACTTGAAGACTGTTTGTTTTGGAAAAATATAAATCATTGTTCCATTTAAACATATTTCAGCTCAGAGAGCAATATTACTTTATTTGTGTTGAAAGAAGGCAAAGGCTTATTAAATATTAATATGTGGTTTACAGCATGGGTTAAAGTTCCTCTCTTAATGTATATACGATAATTTTGCCCAAGAGACCTCATTCCTGAGGGAGTGCAAGTCTCTGTTTAGGGGACTTGGAAATAAAAAGTATATTCTCAGGGTATAAATATGCCAATATACAGGATGGTTTCTGTTCAAAATTCTGCTGTATTTTGAACCTTAGTGATAATTAATGGCATGAGCTAATTAATGGCAGTATATAAATATGACACCTGGCGCAGTGCTTTGCTGAGCACAGGCAGTGTGCTCATGACCAGGGCAAAAGGACCTGACTCATTTCTGCATCAGGCTCTTGCTTTTAAGCCCCCTGAGACTGAGACAGGCACAAGCAGTGCCAAGGTCAGACCGTGGCATTAAAGACTGAAACTCCAAGTACCTGTAGTCAGACAAAAGGAAGAGATGGAAAATGCCAAGGGGTAGGTACCAGGAGAGAAAGTGAAAAAGCAGATCCTAAATCAGGGCAGGTGATGTACAGAAGGGAGCTCTGTAGATGGGTTAGTGGGAATCTTTGAAAATCTCTGGAAACCAACTATAAATTATGAAAATGCAATGGGATTTCAGCTTTTAAATCATGCAGGGACTTTTGGCAACTATAACACAAGTCTTTGAATCCAGAGATGAGGGAAAAGCTTCAGAGGAGATTTCCTCAAAGGCTCGACAGGAAGGTGGTTGTTTATTAAATATTTATCAAGATTTTGACCAGACAACTTCCATGCTAGATCAGTGGCCACCAGCCACCTGTGGGCACGGGGGCCGTGTGCCCCCACGGCCCATGGCTGCAGTCCCCAGGTTGGGTTACACTGGCTTTGAGCTGTGGTGAGAGTGCATCCCCGCATCCCTCCCTGCCAGCGGTGAGACGGAATCTGGTGGGCTGTGGCACTGAGGAAGTGTCAGAGAGGAGCCAAGCCTGTTTGCGGCACGTTTGGTTGACGTGCAGTATTGCTCCAGAAGAAATTAAGATGTAATAGTTGGGTGTTTCGTTAATTTTGGGGGATGCTTTGAGCCTTATCTAATTAGAGGCTGTGAGACATCCTGAGACAGAAGAGAATGGTCATTTGTGAATGGAAGGGAACATCGTGTTATTTCCACTGCTTTATACCACAGATTTGAAGGAAAAAAAAAAAATCTCCTTGAAGATGAGATAATCCTAGTGGAACAATCCTGTAATATCTGCTGAAAACTGCGTGTAAGACTGAATTGTGAACTTTCTAATGGGAACTTTTCAGACTAGAGCAGCGTGCTGCCTCTAATTTAAATTCCTCTAATTCTATCCTTGAAGTTTTTGCTCCTTTACACTTAAAAGGCAGAATTGCTTTTTCTTTGGGTTTGGGAAAGGAGACAAGACCTTTATCATATCCAAATGTGGTGGGTTTATTCTTAAGGAAAAATGTAATTGCATGCAAACTGAAAACCCCTCTAAACAATTCTCATCGGCTGCCTGAGGAGTCCCTTGGCCAAATTGTAAATCATTATAAAGTGCACAAAAAAAAAGAAGGGAAGAAAAGATCGGGGCAGAAATGAGTTTTGGAGCTGTCTAGTCTGGGGTTCTGTAAGGTAATTAAATCAAGGAGACTTTCTGATCTATAGAAGGGTCAATGTAACAGGGCAGTGCTTTGAACCATGGTCTCATTAAGACAGAATTGCCTTCTTTGCTTCCCAGATTGTTTATAACAGAGGGCTTATTCCTCAGCAGTCAATAACTGCAGAACATAAATCACAGCACAGAAAGAGTTATTCCCAGTTTATGGGCCAGATCCTCAGCTGGTATAAATCATTGTTGCCCCAGTGATGTCACCTGAGCCATGCTTTATTTATACAGCCCAAAGACCTGTCTCATACCGTTCTCATTTTATCGGCTTTTATTGACTCATTCTGTAGGCACAGATTTTCATATAGAGGGTGGAGATAATTCAGATATGTGAAAAGTAATTTTGTAAACTTTTAAAGAGAAAATCTAAATTGTTCTCTTCCTTCCCCCTTCATTTTTATTAAAAAATATGAATTTTGGTCAGCCCATAACTATTTCCCTAAATACCACCATGGTCACTTCGCACACTCTATTTTGCAAAATGTTCCAGTGGTCTTTGTATGATTTAATGGTGCTGCTTCTAGATTTTAATTAAATTTAGGAAGTACATCCCCAGGCTCATCACTGACAGTGGCAGCGATGGCAGAACCCCCCAGATGCGTTATTCTGCAGGGGGATGAGCCCAGTGCCCTGGGCAAGTCCAAAGTCTGACTTCCCGTATGTGTGCAACAGCAGGGTACAAACCTTGCTGTTTGGGAACCTTCCTGTCAGCCTGTGCTTAGTGTTGGGCTGTAAGAGATCACAGAGAGATGAATCGCCAAAAATCTCCTCCAAAGCTGATCAGCTTTGCTCCATAGGCTGAGCCACGGGATGGTACAGGGCACAGCCAGCAACCCCCTCCCGCAGCCAGACAGCCGAGGTGAGCACAATATCTGCTTTAAACACCTGCAGCACCGATTTCAAATGCCCCCCTTACCCCAACCACTGAGCTTTGCTCCTCTCAGTCTCACCTCAGCATCATGCCTGCACAGCCCAGCACGGACAGCGGGATAGCAAGCAAGCAGGCAACACTCCCCCAGCCTACAGCGCTCCTCTAGCAACACCGTCCTACTGATAATAATTAAACTTACAAAAGATCCTTTCTGTGTTTCTTCCAGTGGTTGCTGTAAGCAAATCTGGCAGTATGAAGTCATTTTTATATGACTTGGTTGTATTTCATCATGCTGATGTCAGGTCTGCTGTCACCAGTGTCGATACGGTATTTATGAAGCTGGAGATCCATATTAAATACTGGATTTAGGATCCATTGACAGAGTCGTGGCTCTGACTGCATTCGACCTTCTTTGGCTGACAGGGAGCCAGAGGGGTTTTTCCATGTCATTCAGTTAAAGGAGTTTCCACTGCCTGGCTTTCTCCTCTTACTATACCATACTGCAGGGACAACTTTTATTTGGAACTGGGAAAAAAAAACCCCAACCAAAAAACCTCTCCGAGGAAATAGTGAAAATTTAAGAAAGAAATCTCCAGAGAACAAAACATCAGACCAGCAAAGAGACTGAACGTGAGAAAACAGCCAAGGAGCAATGTGAAAAATTGATGAGTAGAGCTACAGGTACTTGAAAACAATAAACAAGCAGAACCTACTTAATTAGGAATGATTGTAATGTTACTTCTCTGGGTTAAAACTGCTAATTTTTCTATCTGTCTGGGATTTTGGCACTCAGGTAACACCATGTCCAGGCATTTCAGTTCTCTGCTGTTCTCTTTGTGACACATAGAAATTATATGTTCACTATTTTTTTCCATGAGAAATTACCAGCATTTTATTCCAAGCTGTTTCACAAATCAAACCTGTCACTACAGCAAGGGTGAAATATTCCTCGGATATCTACACTGTCCTCCTCCTCCAGCTCTCAGAGGGGGATGAACATACGTGTTTAAGGAAAAAATACTATCTTCCTGTACTGAAATACCTTTTTCTGGCAGAATAGGCCTGTACCTATGAAGAAAAGACGGGAGGAGGTATGATCTGCATGCACAGGGTACTAGATAATGAGGTGAACATTTGCTTTGCTGGGCAGCCCTGCAAGCATCACTTCCTTCCCCTCTGCCCTAATTCTCCAGCCTCCTGTCCACCTTCCTTACTCAGCTCTTGAGCTGGGAAAGACAGGCTTTATCCGTCCCGGTGTTTAACATTACACCTGTAACTCACGTGATGTTCTTGGTTGCTGTCATATAATCAAACCATCAGAACAATACACCACTGACCCCTTTCTCTAAGCAGACTGAAGCCTATACATTTTCCTGGTGATGATTTTTATATATATACACACACACACATATATATAGACTGCCTTCATGCTCGGCATCTCTAAGTTCATCACCTTCACGAATCCATCCTTTTCCCATCACCTTCCATCATCTCTCCCAAGGGACCTGAAGACTCACAGGTGGCAGCATTTCTCCCTGGACTCATGTTGGCACTTTCTTTTAACTTCCTCTTAGCCTGGAGATCTTTCTTATGCTCCTAATCTTCCTGAAACCATCATTTCTTATCCAAAGCTGCTTAAGCAGTTGGATCGTAACGTTCATTTCCAGGCAATATGTGTGCAAACTTGGATGAGGGCTGGTTTGCAAACGGAGCTG
The DNA here is from genome assembly GCF_000690775.1 of Eurypyga helias. Taxonomy (NCBI): domain Eukaryota; kingdom Metazoa; phylum Chordata; class Aves; order Eurypygiformes; family Eurypygidae; genus Eurypyga; species Eurypyga helias. The sequence continues at coordinate 263,186 of NW_010252044.1, read as the reverse complement.
CCTATAATCCGGAATAAAATTAAACCTTAATCACTGTGTTCTGAAGGAAAGATTTGTCACTGCCCAGCAAACATGTGTCTTAATAACGACATTCATTCTTGCGGAGCACAAATCCATTCGGATCCACTGGCTTAAAAGGAAGCTTATCTGCACACTGGAACTTTGGATTTTCCCCATCTGAAGCAGTATGTTGCTGTTAAGAGAGGCTTATATATAAGCACTGGGGACCCTTAAGGAAGGATACGTCATTATCGCTGTCTGAATTTCATTAGCATCAGCAGGCCAGAGAGGGCTGGCTGCGTAAGGCACCTTAGCGCAAGGAATTGCTGCCTGTGCTGCTGGCAGCCCACGCGCCGGGCAGGCAAAGGGCAGCTTCATCCCTGCCGTAAGAAAGGCTCCGAGCTGCAGATGAATTAAAGGCTCTTCTTGTGTGACACTGGACCATGACAGAGGTTAGAAATCAACCTAGGTCTCCTGAGCCACCGCCCTGTGCACTAACCGCAAGACTTTTTTCTTCCTCTCCGTTCTCAACTGCTAGTAATTACACTTAGAAATGCTCTGGAAGCCAAAACAAACAAGCGTGATCTTTCCAGTGAGCTTTCAGTTTGTTATTAATCCTTCAAAGATGGTTTTGTCCACAAGGCAATACAGAAAGTTATCATGTTGCTAAGCCTGTGTCTCTGCTTTGCGTGTTTGTGGCATCATTTCTCTCTGATGAGCGTATTTGCGTACACGCTGACATCTCCCTTTTTGGACCGGACGTTTTCTCTCTCACATGATGGAGAAAAAAAAATTCCACACTGAATCAGAACACATCCTGCACAACTAATATGACCTGAATTTGTTTCAAAGGATGGGGATTTTGGTCACTCAGGACCTACCTCAGAACCAACTGGAAGTAATTTTGTGCATGGTTTTTTTCCCACCATACTACAAAGAATTACCTCATGAGCAGAGCATCCTGGCATGACAGTAAATATCCACAGATACTTGGTATATGTTTTCTGCCTCAGTTTTTCTATTGCTTATCTCTCATTTTAAATAGGATCGGGGGGGGGGGAAGCATTTACTGGATTTTTCTACACTACATTATCTTTACATGGATGTGAAAATTCCAGCACCTACTCATCCTGCACTGACTCACTGGAATGCGTTTATCGCAGGTTAATCTATTGAGGAAAGTCATCCCTATTGACATTTTGCCTTCTTCCTTGGAGCCTATTCATGCATGACCTCATGGAGCTTCACAAGAGTTGGCTGAAGGCTGGGCACAGTGTCCCTCTAATTAGCAATATTATCTCACCTGGCATCATATTTTATGATGAGCAGGCGTTATCTGGGAGATCTAATTCAAGAGAAACCCATGGGAATATCTCAATTGTTATTGACTTTTCTTCTCAAGCTTTGTAATTAATTCCCGCTGCCTCAGGCGGGCTGTAGTAGCTGTGACAGATGAGCTGTGCTCCATCACAAACGCAAGCTACAGCCCAAACCCCCATATTCAGCTGGGTGTCCTGTCCCGTCAGGGTTGGTGGCTCTGCCTCTGCTGTCTCAGATACAACCGTGGCAACATAAAGGCAAAACATGGTGATACGTTTCCCATTGAGTATTAACAACTAAGGAATCTCCTGCCCCTAATATTGTTGCACGAGAGGAGAGATCCATTTGCCTTTTCTTGCCCTGTCTTCAAGCCCGGTAGATTTCTAGGAATAAAGCATCTTGTGTCATTCTCCAAATTTGAACACTACAGCATAAGGCTATTTCCAGACTTTCAGGGCAATCACTGAAGAATTCATTTAATGAGACTTCAACTACTAAGGAAGAGACTGTTGAAAAGTGTTTGGGCCAACAGCACAGGTAAAACAGTGGAATTTCTGTGTGGCTTTGAAGTCAGTGAGTTCATTCAAACTGATGGGATTTAGACTTAAAAGTCCTTTTGAAAAGGTCTAGTGGCATTGCTAGGTAAAACTCTGGGCCACAGGCTTTGATGCTGGTCTGTTTGAGGCATGACAGGGTATTCCCCAACTCAACTGAGTACTGTAAGTGCAGATGAAACTATATGGCAGCAAATTCATATAAGACTGGATTAGAGCCAAATAAACCTAAAACAAAATATAAAGACAGGCTGATGGCCAAATATCTGCGTGGCCATGTAAACCCAACCTACTGTACATGTTTTACATCAGAAATTACGACCTAGTGAAGTGTGGACTCCGATGCCAACGTGTGTAAACACCGTTGGTCTGCCTCGTGGGTGCACATCCAACAGAGTACTCGCTGTCTGACGAAGCCTTCTCGGGTAGTAGGTGTAGCCGAACCTCAGCCAAAGCTTGAAGACACGTGGATAAAGATTTCAGACTCCCTCTATAAAGATCAAGTAAGTTGGCAAGTGGTGTTTAGGGCTGGCCTCTTCCTAGTTTTAACTACTTCTCTGGATAGATTGGGTATAGCTGCTATAAAGTGAAGACTGACTGGCTCAAATTTATTTTTAAAAACTAAACTAACCAGATGATTTTTTTATCTGACTATAGGCCAGTCCAACCCACAAGAAGAAAAGGCTAGAGCACAGATCAAACACTTCTTGGCCAGCATGGCTCTGCTATTAGGGGAGATTTCCAGCAACCTCTGTCACAAGTTGCAAGATATTTATCAGAAACAAATGGAGTTTGAAATTTCATGACATTTAATTTTTTAAGACAGTAATTGCCTATTTCCTTACCAAAATTAGAAACAGAAAATGTTTTCAAAACTCCTCTCTCCAGCAACCTCTATTGTGATTCAGTTCCTTTTCTTTGCAGCTAAGGCATTGGTCCCCTCTATAACAGAAGCCCAGAGTGGTCTCGTACCCGAGGAGCTCAGTTCAAGGGCGGGCACGAGCAGTGCCAGGAGGAGAGCGCCGGGTCTCCTCTGCTGCTGGAGGAACGAGGTGAGCATGCTTTCAAGAGAATGACTAAGGCAGCTGCAAGATATAAGTTTCACTTTATCAATCTCTCAAGGAGAAAACAACTTTGCTTGCCATTAAAGTCCTCCTGGAAACTACAGCACTTGTCCTTAAAAATCAAAGGGTGGAAATGGGTTTTCTGTAAAGTTTGTTCCAGTTTACCACTCAGAAGCTGAAGAGCAAAAGGTGAAGAACAACAGTCTCAAATATGTGCTTGTGTATGTATATAGTCCTAATCTGGACACAACCTTCCACAAAGTGACATGCAAAACCATGTGAACCACTTGCAGATTTAGGAGAGAGGGCAAGAGAGGAAGAACACGGATGGTTTGCAGGAGGTGATTGTAGGAAAAGAGAGATATATTACGCAACTTAGTCACCTTGCTGGTGTTGCTTCTCATCTCTTTACCTTGTCTTTGTGTTTTACCCTACAAAGCTACCACCCACTGCAAATGGATGTGTGGGTGGATTGCTGTATGGTGATGCCCAGATGCATGCAAATCCATCTGCCTGCTTGAGGTTTCATCAAAAGTCCTTGTCTGTGACTGCAAATTTTTTTAACAGCTGTCAGCTCACCAGTCACTGCTCCCTTCCTCCATCTGTGGTATGGGTATGTCTTACGGGTAAAGTCTTAACTAGCACAATTATCCTCTGACGAGTTAATGGTATTAAGCCAAGTTCATTTCGATTATATCTACCTTCCACACTCTTTTGCCACATGTCCCAGCTGTAAGCATTCGTAAAACGCCTCAATAACTCTTAGAAATGATTGTACCACAGTTAATGAGAAATTCCAGAGTCACGCATAAAACTGTGCTTGGAATGCAAACTAAAACTACTGGGCAAAGCAAACGTATTATCATTATTCTCACAAGTACTTCACAGAGCTCTCTGTGCTCCAGGGATCTTGCTGTACCTTCTGAGGTTTTGGAAGGACATGAAATTGTATTGCCCCAAGCATGCAGTCTATAACCTTCAAGTCCCTGCGGTATAAAGGTGGATAAACACTGGAAGACATAATTAATTGGCATAATGGCAGGACCTGCAGACCCAGCTGATGGGACTGGTCAAAGGAATACATCATGTGTCTTCCTCTGAATGTGATCAGACTGGCTCTCCAAGGCAGTTCTTGGAGGACTTAATTTCAGAGAAAAGTATTTCTGCTACTGAAAATACCCTGCCCTCAACACAGTATAGCTAATTCAGTATTTCTGATGGGCGGTGGCGGAAACCACAGACAGTTTAAGGAGATGAGGTGAAATGCACTGGGTGTGACCATGTGGTTACATCCTTTTATCCTGCTGCTGCGCCATCAATCAGTATCCCACCCTTGAACCCTGGGTTTTCCTTTTAACGCTACTCTTTTTCTCTCACCTCTGTATCCTACTGATCTATTTCCCCCCAGTCATTTCCAGATTTGGAAAATTGTGATCATGGCTGAATTTACAATGAAGAAAATTATCCTAAGGATCTCACGGCTCTGCTAAGGACACTGTGCACATGTGCCTACATGGGATGCGCCTGGTTCTGGGATCTGGCATCACTTCTTGAGGTGAATCCCCTTTGAGAGATGATGGTGACTGTTAGATATTGCTGTATATTAGACTGCGGGACTGAAAAGCTGTTTAAAGCTGTGGGAGGGGAAAGAGCTGAGCAAAGACCCTGCTGTGGACCATCTCCACCAGGAGCTGGGCTGCTAACTCTCCCTGCTCCCTCGACCTCTCATGAAGCCTCATGCTGGGGACAGATGGTTTCCGGGTCCCTAATCCACGGGCCAGCCTACGTCTTGTGGAAGGGGTCATGTAGCAGGAGAAAGAGGCTCAGGCCATGGAGCACAGCATCTCCTGTTACATGGCCCAGACACAGGCACGCAGACACTGATTGACCCCACGTGCAGGCATCCTCTGGGGATGGGTCCTTCTCGCGTCTCATGTAGTGGGGTAGCTGCATATTGAGAGGCCTGCTACCAATAAATCTGGTCTAAAATCTGAGTCTAGGTTTACAGCAGCTGAATTACATTCAACCCCTAAAATCCTTGCAAAGGCTTTTAATGTAGGAAAACATCCAGTGGCTGCAAGGGTTACATTACACCTTGTGACTGGGAAAGCGTCCGGCAGCAGCCGGTTAGTCATACACTCTACAGCGTAATTACAGCTCCACAGACACAGAGTATGTTTTGGATTTGCTCCACAGACACTAGGTAATTACTACCCTATAGATCCAAGGCTTTTCAAGGATTTATAGGACTGGCATGTGGTACACCCCACAGAAAAACAGCATCAGGCATGATATAACAGGTATGATACTGTATATTAATTTCCATGGAAACACTTGTGGGTAAACTGATGCAAGACCAAATGGAGCATCAACTAGCAATTGTGCCATGATAAGTGAGCACTTGCTGATCAGTATTCATGCTTGCGCTAAAGGTTTCTTTGTAGGGTCAGCTAGGATGAGATCATTAGTGCTCTTAGGGGAACTCCTCGTCATACCCACAGGAGTTCTGTGGGAAGAAAAAATGATCGCTCTATAAGTAAAAGTGCTAAAAGATTTTTACCAATTGCCTGCTGACAAATCAGTGGAATATCTGAGTATTTGTCTCTTGGTGGAACTCTATCAAGACCAGCAAAACCACAGCAGAGTTGGACTTAATTTGCCCTGTTGCCTTTTGAGAAATTCAGTGTTTTCTAAGTTCTTCTCTCTCTCATTTTTCATTTTTGCTGGGACTTTCCAGCAGGCAGCAGAGACAAGGTGCATGCTGAGTGATCATCCTGTTCGGTTTTCCACATCTGACACACAAAAAAAACCCCATATGCAGAGAGGAAAGAACGGTTTGTAGTGAGTGATAACGACTCTGCCTGTTGCTACCACGGGACATTGCTGACGTGAGGATGTTGGTGTCAACGTACGTAAGCTGTGCAATGGCATGCTGGGAAAGCAGGCAAGTTCGGTGGCAATGGATCAGTGAGGGCAAAAGGGATGGGACATGCAGAAAGTCAGCAGCAGAGCAAGAACCGAGCACAGGCGAGGTCTGCGCAAGCCGCTGTGCAGCTGTCTGGATCAGTCCCGAGGCTGCTGGGGTGTCATGGCATACCTGGGCTGAGTTTCAAGTCGACCTCAACTGATTTATGGGCTGGATGGAGACCTATAAAACCTAAGGCAATTCTGCATGGGGGTTCTCTGTGAAACTCAGCAAAACTGTGAAACTCCAGCTGAGCTTTGTCCTGATTTTTCTGAAACTCGGATAAATGTAAACCAAAAGCCTCATCCCAAATACCGCCAAATTGTGGGGAATGTGCCAAAACAGAGAGTATTTTTAAATATCTTCCCCTGTTTTGTGGCTTATGGGATGGGCATAGGGATACTAAGCAATAAACAAAGGAATACAGAGACTGTTTTGTGAACTCTGTACATGACCTTTTCCACGAGGTGAAGTTATTGTATAAGACTTTCCTGTCTGAATGGGAAGGGAATGAGCAGGACAACACAATAAACGATCTCTCAGCAAATGCTGAGGACTCAATTACAAGGGTATGGCCTAATTTCAAGGTCCCAGCCAAACTGAAACAGCTGCTGAGCCACAGTTGGGTATAAGTCATCGCAGGACCAGTTGCCCTTGGATCAGACGGGCAGTCAGCAGTGCAGGGCTGTCCAGAAAAAGACAAGAGTCTAGGAAAACCTCAAATGCCTCTATCTAACATCAGGGGATAAGTAAGCTCTAGGTAGAGAGATACAGAGTGATTTACTGCCATTAAAATCTGTTTTCTCTTACATGTCTTTTTTCTAAATATAAATCTTTCTTCTAAATAAATAGCACTTGGCTCAGATAGGGCCCTTTCTTTACTGTATACCAGTGTCATTGCTCCCAGAAAGCAGAGAACCACAGGCAGTGAAAATAGGTCAGGCCTGCTGAGGTAATGGGGATAATTACCCTCACTCCGAGCCTGCAAATGGGAAAACAGTGCAATTTCTCCCCAAAACTCAGGGTGCAAAGCTGAGATGATGTGTGCTCAAGAAGACAGGGAAGTGCTGGGGCAGGTGCTGGCTCCTGCAAAGCATCAGTAGTTGGACCATCTGCACTGTCCAGTGCTTGGGTGGAGAGGGAGGAAAGGTGGGAAGGCAATTAACTCTTCCCCATGAGAGGAAGAGCAAGAAAAGCAATGTTTGTCAATAGGAAACATGAAAAAAAAACCCCAACCCTCAAACCCAATCATCCTAATTCCACCCATCAGATAAGTTAATGGAGCATTAACACTTCTCCATTTCACCCTTCCTGCCCTGCCCTGCAATTTGCAAATGGAACAGATGCCTCTGCATCCCTTTGCTCTTGCTAAGCTGCCCATCCTATCCCACATTTATCTGCTGGAATCACAGCACAGTGCACCTATCAGTTCCTGTTATTAAATCAACAAAAATGGTGATGTTGACAAATGACAGCAGCTTTCTCCATCTGGACTGCTGATAGTGTCATGGTGACCCTGGGGAGCAGGGACCCTGCCCGGAGCTCTGGAAGTTTTGAAGGGTTTGGTGATGGGGCAAAGGGGCCACCCGAGGCTTTCCTTCGCTTTCCCAGCAGCATTTATAGCCCACATCCTTTCCCATTTCATTGCACGGGGACAGGGAAGAAGGCATGACTTTCTAGTTGCTGCTAAATGAAATACAAAGCAGGGATATGAAACCTTTGCAGGGATGTTAACGGAGCTGTTCCCTGCATGCACACATTGCTCAGTGAGTTCTCATGTGCTTTCACTGGGAGCAAATAACTGTGATCGCGTTACACTTACGCTGCAGTCTTCACAGGTCTGTAAAGCCTTGTCATGGCCTGAAGCTTGTGCATTCCAAAGGAGTAAGTCTGATTTTTCCTGATTCATGAAAGTTTAAGGTGAGAGGTGAAGTGTCAACAGCCTCTGCCTAGCCTCATTCCCCAGTCCACAACCCACTGAAGTCCAGGCTCCTGTATCTTCTGGAAAGGCATTCAGCCTTGTTGCGGAGTGATAAAAAGGTCCACTGACTCCTGCAGCAATTTCTTTCCAAGGATTATGTCACTCCACTGTTAAATATGTTCATCTAATTTCTTGTTATAATTTTATAACCAGTACCTTCTTGCTGCAGCCATCAAAGCAGAGCACAGTGTTCTAGGATCAGCCCCTCCTGCCATTTCTCTCCCTGCGTACTCCAATATCTGTGCATTATTCTTCAATTCACTTGTTTTGTGTTTGGGGTTTTTTTAACTCAGAATGCATTGGACACATGTTTAAGTTGGAACAAAGTGACTGTGCGCTAGTGCCCCTGGTTAGGAATTCCCCTTCACGTTTGAAGAATATCAAAATGTGATGGGAACAAGTCCAGCAAATAGTCCTGATGGATGGTGCACAGATCACTAGCACTGGGCACAGGGTTCCCTTGCTGCAAAACACTCCATCTTCCCATTTAGAAACACAACGGATGTAAAGAAAAGGACCCAACTGTGGTTGAAAGAGAAGTGTTTTAAAGGCAGAGCGCTTTGTTCTTATCCTCACTGCTCCAGACATATACCAGAGTGAAAGGGAGTAGGGTATGGGGCCAAAATTAATATTATTTTTGGAAAGATTTTGATCCTGGAAAGTAAGTACATGAAAGAGGAAGAGAAACAAGGGTTTGTTAGTTAAGGTCACTTTGAGGTCTGGCACACATGACCTGAAAAAGCCCAAAAGCTTTGGATTCAATCACCCCAAACAATGAAGGAATTGACTGTGATTACATAGTTGCAAGAGCGCACAGGGTACTTTAACAGGCGGAAACTAAGTAAGAGAAAAGCTAGGATATCCACAAACAAGCTGTACTCTGCCATGTTATGAAGAGTTTGACAGCAGCCATGAGCACTTTTAGGTGAGCCTGCCACTAACATCAGCCTGCAAGAATGTGGCCATCCTTGGGCGTATGGGAATATTGTAAACTTCTGGGACTCTGTGGCTGGGCACGTAACTCGACTTTCTCACCACTTCCTTCCTTAACAGTAAATGGAACAGTAAAAAAAAAAAAAAAAAATCACAACCCAAATTAAAAAAAAAAGTAGGTATCTGGGTAGGCCAAATCCACATCCAGTTTCCCAAAGCCCTTTATTAGAAAGTGCCTGAGTGTTTGAGCACGTAGAGCTGAGGCAATCAGGGAATAGAGGATAATTCCCACTCCTCCACCTGTTAGGGCACTGCAAATTTAACTGAGGCTGGAACATTAGGACCTATGGCTTGATTCAGCTCTGTGCACTTTCACTTGAGACTGGCTTATTTGCTCTGCTCTGATGTTTTATGGTGATATAATAAAACACTAATAGAAAGACCCTGGTCCAGGATGGAAGTTTTCCTTAGTTGAACTGAACTAACAAAGACCTGGGAAGTCAAAATATCGCTCTGTCTTCCCCTCTGCTTCGGAGGTGTTACAGACGGCCCTTGCTATAGCGTGAGGACAATCAGTCGCCTCAAATATCCACTGCAGCAGCAATATATACTTGTGTTAATAAGTGAAGAGTCCATCACCGACAACACACGAATAAATGTCACAGCAACCTCTCAGCACAGACGCCCATAGGGCTTATTTCTAAAGAGTGGGCAAGAAACTAATCTCCATAGGAATCCTTTGCTGCACTTTCTCCCCTTTTTATAAGGTCCCGCGGCTAATCAGCACCTAGCAACACCTCGAGAAAGATGAAACTCATTACTTTGACACACAGTTAAAGGATCAGAGAAACAGAAGTCTTTTCTGGTATCTTATAACCTACAGAGAGAGAGTACCTGTAAGATGAGAGGAATATGCTTAGCTTTAATTAGCTCTCTAGAACTTGCAGACACATTTATCAAGCATAAACTCTGTCTATCAGGGGTCTGATATCAGACTGCACTAGTTATCAGCTCTCAATTGCTTCTCTCTGTCTTGCTTTGCTAAAACCTACTCAGATTTGGAGGGGTGTGGGAAAGAAACCACTTTGCAGTGTATAAAATAGGTAGGAATTAAATTTCAGGAGAAGTGAGGAAGGGGGAAGAGATGAAATACTAATAAAGTTGAAATTTATTTAAATTTTACAATTTGATTATCAAATTGTCTATTTATTATTATAATTTATTAGATTTAATAATACTATTACTGTAAGTATGAATTTGCTTTAAAGCTAATCAGCAATACTCCTAATGAGAGGATAAGTAGTCATCTCTGGTTTACCTTCACGTGTCCAACATGTTTATTTACATACCAACATACCTGTTTCTCCCTGGCGGAAGCCCAGCGCTGATCCCACTCGCAGGGACGGCAGACCCCAAACAGGCACCGAGCTACACGAAGCTGCCACACGGAACATCAGATGGAGCCCAGCAACGTCTTGTGCCGAAATCCTGGTGGTGCTGGGTCTTGGGTACCCTTTCCGCTCCGACAATCCCTCCCAGAGGTACACAGGGCATCTGTAGTTGAGGAATTCAGATGGACAAATTTTGGGATGCACATTCCAGTCCTGTGAGCAACTGGACTAATTGTGAGCTTAATGGAAACTAAGCAACTCTATTTTAATTAGTTTCCTATGTAAATTGGAAAGAAAGTAGATTATTAGGCTGTTGCAAAGCAATACAGCTACAATGCTTTTTTATAAAAGACCTTGTGCTTCAGACTGAGGGGAATTACCTCTAACCTGAAAATAAAACATTTACTGCAGTCAAGAATAATTCAAATTCCCTGGAAGAAAGTTTCTTTTTATCTCCTCTTGCACTAACTCTTTAAGCATTTTTTAATCCTGGACAATCTCAAGCACTGAAAAGTGCAGTATTTCTAGATATGGACCCAGCAAATGCTCAACAAGAGAGAAAGAAAATGCTTTTTCTTTTTTTTTGCCTCAAACTTGTTTTTGTCATTAAACCAAGCTGACAAGGAGCTGAATTTTATTTACTTCCTACATTTAAGCAGAAAGACATACAACAACACAAAACATCTGATACAACTGACATTTAACACTGTTCATCTGTAATGAAGATCTCCTGTGACTACATTCTAATTCCTGTTAACACAACTTCCTAATGCTAATTACTTTCACACTTGGCTTATGAGTTTTTTATAGTATGTGTGCAGACAACAAGCAGCTCATAGTAACAATAGTCATAAAACCACAGTCACCCACGACATCAAAATACTTAGTGTCGTGCATTCTAACCTAGGACTGTTTTCCAAAGCTTAAATAATCAGCTGAGGCGATTTGCACATTTTGCCAACTTAATTAGACCTTAATATGGATGAAGATCGTGAAGATTTTTGTTCTGGCTAATAATAGTTGTACTTTATCTTGCTTTGCCTTGTAACTAAATATGCCCTAATTGTGTATTTACATTCGCTGGCATGTGCAAAACATTTTAAGTAGATGGGCAAAGCAGCTAATTAGTATCGTACATTCTGTACTTGCATGGTACACCAGAAAATTGTTCAGTGGAGGCAAGTTATCAAGCACATAGCCAACATTATTCATTAATTCAAAAACTGGAGTCACATACGAGGACCCCACATCAGTGCTCCGAAACTTGTATCCAATAGCATAGGATTTCTTATCTAATCTCTTTGTGAAATCATACGCAGGATTTTGCTGATTAACAATTTGGAAAAAGATGGGTTTGTGGTCGTACTTCTACATAAGGTTTTGTTTACTGCTTGCTCAGTTCCCATTCCCAATCAGAACTAGCAATTCTCCTCTCAGACTGTATGTGTTCTTGTTGCTTTGCTCGTTCCTCTGTCTCCTGCGGAAGACGTAATTTGTAGCATCAACAAAATGCGTAGCAAAAAAATCGTTAAACAAATGTTCTGTGTTGAAAATGAGTTGATTCCTTGTTTACGCATATTAGTGCGATTTCTGCATAAAACACAAGGAACGTGGGCTTTAATGCAATGCTTTTAAAAAACTAGGTAGTCTAAGATTCAAGGGTTTCTCTCTCCAGACGACAGCAGATTGTTCGCAATTATGCAGGAGCATAATGGGGATTATAAGGAGCTACATTTCTTCGTAATGGGGATGAAGATAATGTGGTTTAAAGCCACAGACTGTACTTCGCTGTGCTTTGATATGCAGTCGTCTGCCAGCTGGTTGCTTTATCAGGAAGGGAGCTTAAGGCAGCAAACATGAGAAGCGGTTGGGTCTGTATCAGAGATCTTACTGGTCCTTCGAGCAGGTTTCCTGATATCGGTGGTGCCAGGACATGTGATCTCTGCTTTGTTGACAAACATGATTTTGGGTGTTGGTTTGTGCATTATGCAGTGGTCTGGGGTTTACCTCCACAACAGGGGCTGCTGAGTGTGGTGGCACATCAAGAAACTGGAGAAATGTCACAGAACAGCTGGAAATGTTTTGTTGTTCTTGTATATCCTTTCCTTTCTAATTTTCCCTCTTTTTCTTCCCATATTCTGTATTAGAAGGTCTGCTCCAAGTTGACTACTGGCTGTATTGAATTAAACTGACCTTGACTTGTGCCTCTGATGAACACTAAGGCTAAAAGCATGAAAAGCAGCAAAATAGGCCTCATGCTGCTGCAGGTCTGGGAACTCCATTAATAAGAAAATCTAGCAGACCTGTTAATAAACATGCTAATAGCTCTTCTAATAAACCTGCCAATGAGCCAGTAGGTGGGTTTCCCTTGACTTTGTCTCCTGTACAGGGAAACAGATATTCCCTAGATAAGAAGTGATGAACTTTCATTATCAGTGCCATGTTTGGGTTTTTTTCTTAACTCAAACTTAACCAATTTACTAGAAATCAAGAAGCGCTACTTCTCCAGAGCTGACAAACAATTACTGATATTGTTATAAAGGAGATACATGTATATATTTTTCAAGCTTATCTCCCCAGTGCACAGAGCAGCCTGGGGCATGAGCTAGCTACCCAGCCCAGTGGCACAGAGGAAGTAAATAGAGATTCCCATCTTCAAAGCATTAAATTCTTTTTTTTTTAATGCTTACAAAGTTTTTTCTGACAACTGAGGTTCAGGCTGGTGACACAGACAACATTAGGCAGAGACCTGCAAGATGGTATCCTCCAGGCATAACTGGCAAAAGTCTTGCCAAATAAGTGTCTTAATGATGCTAGAGAGTGCACATATTTCTGGAGCAAAATTTCTGTCTCTGCATCAGCATAATGTATTTATTGATAATCATAGTTTAGTGCTACTGAATTTTAAATGTATTGCATGGACTTGCAGGAGAAGCAATTACCCTACAAACGTCTTCATTTGTGTATGATGATCAATACTCAGTGTGCAAAACAAACCCCCTTCTAAACAACCAAAATCAACACATAATGGTTTATAACAGTCAGTACGATCACAATCGCTCTAATCAGGTCTTTTCCCGTCTTAATTGGTCGTGTAAAGCAAAGCACAAGTTCAGAGCAGTCTTTCCCAGAAGGGATTACTGTTACATTAGATACAGTTTGAGTTACAAGGCAACATAGCAGTTGTATTTCAGAAAGGAAGGCTGGCAGGTGATGGGATGTTCAACTGAAACAGGTCAGGAGTCAGACCTCATTTCAAACTGAGATTAAATCTGAGACAAGGCTCAAGTTCAGAGCTTTGGTGAACAGTTGGTTTTGGTTGTTGGTTTTTTTTTTTTAATGAGATTTTTACACCAACTGTAGTTAAGAGCCATGTTAGGCATGTTCTCTGAAAAATAAAATTTCCATTATCTGCAAGAAACCAAAGCCAATAAATAAATGTGTTGTCTCTCATAGTTAATGCTCCTTCAATCTTCCAAAAAGAAATAAAGCTTGAAAAGATAAGTTATCCCCTCAGCAAAATTATCGCCCAAGAACCTGGCAACTTTCATGAGCTATAAAATTCAATTAACATTTTTGCTTTGTGTGTCACACTTCAATTAAGTAGAAAGCCAATTAATCACATAGAACAGGAGTATATTTAATGTAAGATAATGTGACTGGATTTCAGGACTTTGCTACCCTGGTTGTGATTCAAACCCAGAATGGTCTGTAGCTTGTTTTTGTCTTTGGAAATGGGAGGGGTGGGAGTCACCCGTGGTGTATTTATCAATTGGAAAAATGACTAGAACTGCACGTGAAGAGCTTGGAACAGCCTCTCCCTGCAAATTTTTGAACCCGTGCCTGGCACTGAAAACATTTTAGCAACAGGGTAAAAATGACAATTGGATCTCTGAGGGGGCTCTGAACTCCTCACAGTATGGCCTATGGAATGCTCTATGCCTAGGAGAAAGGGCAGGTTTTCAAGATGAACAAGGACTTGTTTGGAAAAACGTGGGGCTGCTTCACGCTTAGGTACCAAACTCCCCCGCAACTGCGTATTTTTTGAAATCCCAACAGACACTGCCTTTGAAAATCTGCCCCAGGAGACCTGAACCAGCAGCTTTTTCCTTGCAAAGGGAAGAGAATGATGCTCTGGTGGTTTTGGCACCAGGGAAGTCAAGAGCTCTGTGTTTTCATTTTGCCATTGTTTTTGACAAATCATTTACACTTGTGAGTTTCGATTTCCCATCTCTAAATAAGGACTGACCCCACTTCCCTCCCTTAGAGAAGGGTTTGTGAAAATAAGAGGGTCTTTAATAACAAATGCAGTTAAAATGTAAATTCTTGCAGGCAAAGGAGCATCCCTTTGTTCGAGGTCTCTGCAGTGCCCCAGCAATAAAGAAGGAATGCTGCAACACAAAAAATACAGAGATGCACACTCTGGGCAATGCCTTCTCGAATGATAAAAGCTTAATAGCTAGTCCATCCACACTGATGAATGACATAGGTATGAAAAGATTAATTTAGATACCTTTCCAAAATATCCTGAGCTTTGCCTCCCAGGCTGCCAAAATTTTACTGGAAATCTCATGAGAGTTACAACACCAACTACTTCTGCCATTTCAGCACTTCCAGCTTGAGCTAAGAATTGGAAACTTAGCAAGTAATACGAAAAAAATTAATGGGATTTGTCAGAAACTTCAAAGAAGTTTGGCTCTACAAGTAATAAAGGATCCAAGATTGGCAAGATATATATCTTTTTTTCTCTCATTCAAGCAGTTTCTTAATTACAAAACAAACAGAAGCAGCAAACAGGAGAAGAAAAGAAAAAAAACCACCACCCACCCGAACCTTTAACGTGCTATATGGTCAGGAGTAGTTGGAAAGAAAAAAAGTTTCCTTCTCATGTTTCAGCTGAAAGTTTTTATTTATTGGAGATGAGTTAAACTCTAAAAATTTGAAAAGATTAGAATAGAAAACAATAGTGGTTACATGTGTCAACTTTTCAGAAGAGACCAAAAAAGTTGAAAAAAATAGAAATCTTCAAGCGTAAACCAAACGCCGTAGTAAATCACTGTATGTGCTAAATAAATCAGCATGATACTGATAAACCTTCTTTGGCTGTTTTGAGACACATTTCCAAAAGGTTTTTAAACTGGTGGTTACATCCCGTCTGTGATATGTAGTTGTGTAACTGATCAGGTGGGCCAAAAAAGTATCAATAAATAAATCCTTAAGAAACATAAAATGGGATTTGGCTCAAAGGACAAGAGGACCTGTGCAAGAAATTTCCACATTAAAAAACCATTGCTCTTTCTGAATCCTGGTGTGAAGAAACAGTTTGAAATGAAACAGACAATTCCATAATTTTAGGGGGAAAATATTTATTATAAAAGAGACAAGTTCACCCAAACATCCAGTCCAAGTTTAATTTAGAAAAAAATTTCTCAGCCCCCTGTTCAACTTTGCGAGCAGTTGTAAGCTGGAGCGCAATGGATTCGAGGGCTTGGGAAAGATTTAAGCTGTCTGTGTAAGCGCTGCAATTACCAATTTTGTGATCCAAAGTTATTTTTTGCTTTTAATTCTTCTCTAGAACATCCAAAAGGCTAACGCTGAGCATGAGACCTCTTTTTTCAAAGAGCCATGCAATAGATGACAAGACGTCATTCTCTCCAACCTGTAATTGCCATTGGAAAGTCGGCGAACGAGGGAGATGTTTTCCTAAGATCAGAAAGGGCCAACAGAAACATCCCCAAAAGGGCAGCTGGGCACTCTGTGTTGGACCACCTTGGCCTGAGACAAAGCAATAGGTCTGCAGTGGAGCTCTGCCATGAATTCAGCTCCTCTTAGGAGGACCTATTTCAGGTCCTTTCACAGCAGGTCCACTAGGTATCACATCCATTTCATTTTAAAAGGTTGACTGAAGGAGAAAGGACCACCCAGCCCCAATGAACGTATTCCCTATAGTTATCCTCTGAAGCACAAGATGTGAGAGATGAGATTGTTTTTTGGGGAAAAAAGAACAGGTTCTAGAAGGAGTTGCAGATGTCCAGCATGAGGGCATGGAAAGGGGCTGCTTCTGGCACAGCCATGGTGCTAACAAGGCTCTGTCCTCCCCACTGCTCTCACAGCGCTGTGGAGCTGGCATGGAAATGCCACTTGATTGGTATATCCCATCAGTGGGGACTGGATGTAGGGGCAACTGGATGCCCCTAAGCTGAGAATCTTGATCCATTGATCCATCCATTCCCAGAACTGCTTAACGCCTGCATAAGACATACACCTCCTTGGAAGACAAAGTATGCACACCTCGTTCTGCTGGGTTTTAAAAATACTACAGGCGAACACATTAGCCCTACCAGAAAGGACTGAGTTTTGTCCCTGATTTCAATGGGACAGTGCATTTCCTCCGATCTATTCAACTATTCTTTTTTCTTCCCCATCCCTCCCCCCCCCCAAGAAAAAAGATAGATTTCATCCAGCCTGACTTCTGCTTTCCAAAGCATCAAGTTCTGCTCAAGATGTGTGAGCCAGTGTATACTACACAGAGTAGAAAGAGAAATACAGAAACCTAACACAGGGTAGCTCATTCTCATTCCATCACTACAGTGGAACTGAAAAAAACCAACACCCAAATAACAAAATAGTAAAGAAGAAGAAGGAAGTAAATAAGCTGGTACAAGACTATTAAAAATACAAATGCTGAATTTGTGTCTAGGTGTGAAATTCCTATGAAAATTTAGGTTGGTTTATTGGCTAATGAAGGTAACTACCCCTGACAACAAGGGCAATTTTTTCTTGTTTCCCTACTACCACCATGTTGTTGTGTGGTGCACGGCTATTTTTCTGTTGATTAAACTACTGGAGGGGGGTGGGGAGCAAAACCAGCGCTGGATAACTGCATTTTACATGTGCATGAAAAATCTGTGCTGGCATGACTCTGCGTAGTGTTTTGCAGGTGAGGTCATTACAACAGCAGAGCACGTCTTTTGTTTTTGACTCTTGGAAACACGTCAAGCTTGGAAGAGGGAAAGGGAAGAGAGGGAGACCTTTACTTCTTTTGAATACTGTTCTTTCACACTTCATATATTTGATGCCACTGATGACCAGTGTTAAGTCAAATCCCGTAAACTCAGTATAACAGACCAAGACACCAGGCTAATGATCCAGTATGGGGAATTTTCTGTGACGGGAAGTCCAATGCTTCTCATAGACTTTGCTGACAATTTTCCATTTTGAGATTTTGATGAAAACTCAACCTTCAAGACACCAAATAATAAATAACCCTGGAAAAATATTTGACGCAAGTTTTGCAAAGTGCATGTTTTGTCCCTGTTTTATCCTATGAGAGATCATTATGACTAACAATGGTCATTTTACGTAATTGGCTGTATAATTTTATGACCTCAATTATACTGAATTTTAGCTATACGCACACGTTCATGGATGCAACAAATCTCAGCGCATAAGACAGTGAGGAAAAGAACCCATTCTTGTTCTTTCTGCTCTTGCAGATTAGGACAATGTTACTGCAAAAGGCTGTCATTGCCTGAGTCTGCTGGGATGGGTCACCTACAGAGGGAGACTGAAGGTACTATATCCATCTTCCCGTGCGTGTTTAGATAGCTAATTTATACCAGAGTGGTGATAGAAACAGTCTTTGTTGCACAACTCTGGAAAAAAGATTCTTGAAGAACAGCCAGATCTTTATACCTGTATTTTATCTCCTTCTGAGCTAGAGAATGTGACTCTTCTGCAGATCGTCTTCTCAGTAATTAAAAATAGATCAAATCCTCAGGAAAATATCCTTAGAAGTTAGATTTGGGTCATTCAAAAGGGAAAACAGGTATAAAGTCTAGGTCCAACTTTGAACTTCCTTTGGTTAGCATGATGTTTGGGTTCTGGGGCTTGGTTTTGGTCCATCTGAATAAACAGAGCTGACAAGCACAACCCCGTTAACTCATCACACATCTGAAAATGGCATAAGGAAGAGCGCAGATCTAGTTCTATTTCTTCAGAGGCTGCAAGTCTGAAATTATGAAGAATCAAATATCGAGAAGCTTACTTTAAAAATAACAGAAGGTTCATCATCTTTCTTTAATCCATACCCAAAAGTGACCTAGACTCGGAGAGAATACAAAGCTTTCAAGACAGTTTCAGAGTTTCTATGAGCTCATGACCCTTTGTGTAATCGGTATTATATGTGAAATTGTTTTGCAGTGAACTAGGAAATGATCACTATCCAGCATGTCACTAGGGACTCTTTCAAACCATATAATTAGAATAATTTCACTTGTATTGGGCAGGGCAAGGATTCAAAAAGCAATTCAGAGGCAAAAGGGCAAGCAGCCAGACCATGCTATGTGGAGCTGAGTTATGTACTTTGCATTTTATTACTCTTCCACGTATAATCTGGCAGTCATGTATTTAGCAAATGCTATTTGTTGTCTGCAAACCCTTCTGAAACAGTACCAGTCTGCTCAAGTTCAATACAATTGAGCTGGGAAAGGCTAGGAATAGTTTGCAGGAAATATAACGCAGAAAGTTATGGTTTGGAAACTGCATGACAGAGGCTCTCAAAAACTAAGACAGCTGGTGTGAAGGGGCCCTTTCTAAGCCATAATGACAGCAGAGGAGAGCGTGTAGACTCCATTGCCACTGGTGTAAAAGTGGGAACAGGGGGATGCTCTGTGTCCAGGACATCCATTCCTCGATTTTCTTGCAGTAGCTGGACAGTTACTTTAACATTACTAAACACATGTTGCAAAGAGTTTATCTGTCCCAGTGCAATCATATTACCTTCAGTCATTAATTTTTATAAAGAGAGGAATATTTGTAGTGCAGGGAAAAGAAAGAAAATATTTTGCACAGAATTCCTGCAGGCCAAGATCCATGTTTTCATGAGGTTTCCATAAGTTTTGTGAATGGTTCCCCCGCCCAACATTTTCTCTAAGTTGTCACCCTTCTTATGCTCCTTTCCATAGTACCTTCTGCCTCTCAGCAGTGTTTGTTCAGCCACACACCTCTCCCTCTGGGAATATTTGTCTTTTACTTGTTACGAGGAAGATCTGCAGCCTTAGAGGAGAGATATAAACACGTATTAACCGCTCAGGGATTACACTGACTGCCTTGGTGACATGGTTTGCTTTAGAATTACACTTCCTCATACATCAGACTCTGGTGGCACAAAGTCTAGTATAAACAAAATCCCATTTTATACCTTGTTTCATATTGATACAAATGATCTAAGAAAATCATCCTACAACAATACAATATGTAGGGGATATGGCAACTGGTTCTCTTTAAACCTAGAAATAGTTTCAGATGTAGGGACAAAGTCTGACCATAGGCACCTTAGTGTAATTCTGGATCTTTCTGCTCTCAGTTTTACCAGCATGGAGGTATCTACTCCTCCTTCTCTGCTGAATGCAAGTGAACTAGGGCAGAAAGATAAATTCTGAAATCAGTAAAAGCAGCCTTCTTTGCTGCACTGATGTCAAGATGCTGAGTGGTTTTAATTCATCTCTCTGGTCATCCTTTTTCCACCTTACTGAAGTCTGGTAGCCCCTGAGGCTACCTCTCCACTGCTGAGTTACTTGAGATGGACAGGACATGAACAGGGAAGGCCGAGAACGCTTCTGAAAGGTGAAAATGCAATAGATGCTACCAAATGACCAGATCTACTCAAGTTCCAGATGTGACTCTGGCACTCAGGACCCTAAATGCTTGTAAGGAAACTGTCGTCTTAGACAAGCTACTCTTAGTCTAACCCTAACATTGCTGTATGTTTGTCCCTTCCTAGTGAAAAAACTTCTTTACGTTCCTGTCTTCCTTGGTGTTTTGTCTGGCGCTGGATAAACCTTTTGGTAAATGCAGAAAAATGCTGTGTTTAATCCTGAATACCTGAATCTGAGGATCTCTTTCAAAGTATTCATTCTATGAAGTATTTTTCTCCACATAAAGATATGTTATCCCCTGGTGACCTGGGCAGGCAGATAACCGCATGATGCCAGTACAGACGGGGACCTCGTAACTCCTCCTTTTTTAACCCCTTCTGTGATATTTTCTGCCTGTGTTAACCTGAGATGAGTCACATTTGGCTGAGTTTTTGGGTGTGACACCTGACCTGAAAAATCAGGGCACCAGCCCCTTGGTATCTCAGTCCCTCACTCACTACAAAGGGAAGAGCCACAATGCAGAGTTTGCAAAAGTGTTTTCCAAGGTAATTGATCTTGGTGAAGTGCTTTGAAGGGGATCAGCATTATATAAATGCCATCTGACAGTCAAGTCAAAAGATTCCTACCAAGGACAAATTACAACCAATTAACCTAGCAAAAAGTTAGTCCTTCCATTATGATAGCAGCTCTGCTCTGATAAAAGCAAGAATTCAAACAAGTTGATGATTTCATCTCCTTGGCACGGAGATTACTGCACAGCTGCGATGTCACAATAAAAGCAAATGCTTGCAAAAGGTTGTTCTTTATGTGTTTGGCTTGTAAATGTAAACTGCCTGTGCTATCCATACATGCCAGGAATGTCAACAGTGGCTCGAGTGTACATCTATTCCCCTCTAATCCAGGACAATACAAAATTACAAGTGATAAATCCTCTCGCTTTCAGAGCTCAACCCAGCAGAAGAACCAGGATTTGGACAGAGAAAGCTTTCACATCGGCTTGGGCAACACATATGCAAAGGAACACAAACTTACGCTGCCAGAAGAGCAGAGTAGGTGAACTGCGTTAGCCTCCCCTGTCGCGATGACTTAGAAGATGGCGAGTTTTCTTCCTCCACTCTTCCCAGATGGACTGCGGAAGAAAAGAATACACGAAAGTAGTAGCTGGTAGGGTTGTAGCTTGTAATGCTGTTCGATTTAAAGTGCTGTCAGTGTAGGAGCCTGACAAATGGCCATGTTTTCTAGAAGACAAAACCTTTTGAAAGGTTTGGAGGGTGCGAGTGCAGCTGTGCTTTGCACGTTTGTGCTTTGCACATTTGTCAGGGCAGCTCAAGTGCAAGCTGCTGGTGCTGCTCGAGACTGCAAGGGAATTCCCTCTGGCATGCAAGAAAATTCATTCACATTGAAAGAAAAGGATTTACAAAATGCAGAGAAAACGTGGAGTTTCAGGGCATCTTCCAGTTTTCAGAGACAGGACAGAATTTTTTCTTGGGACAGATTATCTGCTAATAGCCATATACAGTTTTTTCTCCCACCTTTTCTGAACTAATGTATTGGCTACTCTTTACTCCAGAATTTAGACCACGAGTCACCCCCCACATCCTTTCATCTAGGCATCATCTTTACAGCTTGTAGGTGTCTTGTTTTGTAACAAGTTTTCCACTGCCCTTGGTGTTATCCACCTACATCTGATGCCCAAGGGCCCAGCCTCTCCGCTGGCTTGCCGGACACCTGCCCTTGCAAGGTGTAGGTGATTTATTTGCCTAGAATTACAATTTGCCTCTTGATTTTCTTTGAAACATAAGAGTTTGGGTAAGGGAGAGAGAAAAAAGGGAATACTTAGACGACCTGAAAAGTCTTACTGCCAATTTGTAATATGAACCTGAAGTCTGTAAAATGATGACAAGTATGTGAAATTGTAAGATGCTGGCTGACATTTCAGAGTACAAATATCCACAGCTTCATCCAGATTGCAAAATATTAATGATTTCAAATGGAAAAATCTAATGGGCTAAACACTGGCTTCGCTTTTCTATTTTAGGGACATCTAAAATATGTTTTTTGTTGTTTTCTAAAAGAAACTAAGCATATTCTGGAAGTGAAATGACTGAAGTTAAACATACAATATTAGAAAAAAATAAACATCAAACAAACAAAATATCAACAATATTCACACACACTGTGAGTTTTAAGATATAAATATACATCAGGATTCTCAGCAGGTTGAAATTGCCTTTTTTTAACGAAGAATCTGGTTCCAAATTCTTCAAATCATAATACTTAGATACTTTCCTGGCATTTGGGATTATTAACCAGTATGTAGTATCTTAAAATTTACACTAGACTTTCTCTAGAGTTTTTGAGTCTCAGTTTTTTAAGGCAGAGCAGGCAGCGTGCCAACCTCTCGGTCAGGTGCCGTAATCCAATGAGTGTATAATTTTCAACTGCACACTCACAAATTAAACTGCAGCTGCTGTCCACAGTTAACCTGATCTGCTCACTGAGACACCATTAGGGAAAATCAATTAACTTTTCCATTCTCCCAAACGGTGCTGAAGTTGAATAGGAGGAGAAGGAAAAGAAAAGAGGGGGGGAAAAAAGGACTTCTGTGTCTTTTGTGTTAGAAAGATAAAAGCCATGGTATTGTGTAGCCAGGTTAATGCAGGTCAGTTACAGCTAGAAAGAAAGGAGATACAAGTAGTTTGTATTACATTTTAGATATGAAAATGAGAGCTGGTCAACCATGAAACACACCTGCTTGGTACTCAAGCACGACTTCTTTACTTTTTCACCAGATACTTTTTCTACG
Organism: Eurypyga helias; assembly: GCF_000690775.1. Lineage (NCBI taxonomy): Eukaryota > Metazoa > Chordata > Aves > Eurypygiformes > Eurypygidae > Eurypyga > Eurypyga helias. The sequence goes on along the minus strand of NW_010252044.1, from coordinate 240,513 downwards.
TACTTCTGCTTTATAATCCCGGGTTGAGATTAGTTAAAGGTGAATGGAAAAATGTTATATTAAGAACTAGAAGCAAGCCTGCCCTGAAAAAATTGAGACTGGCTTGAAACTCCTGAAGGTTCAGGGATTTGTTATAATTTGTTAAAAATTAGCTGCAAAATAAGTCTTTGGAAAATAGGATGTATTACAGGTGGAGGTTTGGTTTTTTTAATCACGAACCAGACATGGAAAAAAACAAAGATGACGCCTAATTGAAACCCATTGCAGAGGGCAAAGATAGACCTCTGAAGAAAAATCCATTAGGATAACTTTTATGAAACGGAGCTGAATTATAATTTCCATTAAAACCTGGAATGCAAATACCATTTTTTAAACTATGAATGTTTGAATTTTGGCATAGTAATCAATTTTTAGAAATGCTGTAATTGATATTCACTACAAAAAACTTTTATTTGGATAAGAAAATTAAATGCTCAAATCAAAACACTGTTTTTGCAAATTCTTGCTTGTAGATGGGCATGTTCTGATGATAATCTGAAATGAATCATCAAGAACTGAGCTGGCCAGAAAAAATTAATCCTATTCAAACATCCACATTGAAACTTTAATGAGCTAAGTGTTTGTCATAATTATATTTTCTTATGGAAATGATAGCTAAAAGCAAAATAAACCCGAATGCTTTTAGGAGGAAAAATAACCTTAATACCTACAATTTTTCTTAAAATGTTGCACTAGAACTTGAATTAATTAGATGTTATTATGTACAAATTTTTTTATATAGATGGTATAAAAAGTAAGTTTCCTAGCTGGGACACAGTTATGCATGAAATGTTTCAGGCATCAATCCATGCATTCACAGAATTTTCCTACAAGTGGTAAAGTACCATTCATAGACAACTGAAAGTTTTCTTCTTTTTTTTTTTGTTCTTTTGAAAAAAACAAAAAAAACTCCAAGCAAACAAAACAAACAACATTAGGTGGTAGGATAAGAAAACCAGACAGATTTCTGAGCATGGAGCAGCTGATGCAAGAGAATTGTGTGATCTCAGAGGGCTACGAGCAGCTCACTACGCCACGGTGAGACTGTTCCTAGGTTGTACAAAGGCATGAGAAAACAAATCACAATAAGTGAGTAGCACCTCTAGTAGTGTCAGCACCTGGCAATGTCAGATCCTGTAAGTAGGCATCCTACTCACAGTCATTTTAGCCACAGGAACATAATAAATCTGAAAATAGGGGGTGTTTTTTAGAAAATTAAAATTATGAAAATCCAGGGGCATAGGGAAAAGCAGAAGTCACACAGGCTATGTGGGCCAATTGTAATTATTTTTTTCAGCAAGTTTTTGGTAGCTCATGGACAATGCTGGGACTGCCTGTGCTTCCTTGAAACAGGAGGATGAGCTGCATCTTTTGAGGAGCCAGAGGGAAGGGAGGGAAGGGCTGCAAAACCTGTACTCAAAAGCCACATACTTTACACTATGTTTTCTTTTTTTGAATCATAATAAAACTTACCTAAAGATTTCAAAGTGCAAAATTAGTGCTGAGAAGATGGATCAGACTGAGGTGTGGGAAATTCCTCCCTCTGGCCCCAGTCTCCTCCTCATCCAAACAAATGCACACCCCATGTTCTGAGCAAAGATACCAGCTGGTACAAACCATGCACTTAGTCAGAGATCATTATCAACCCCACCAGATAACATAATACACCTGAGCGATCACATCACTACGTAATTAACTAAGTAATCAATTAATTAATTATAAAGGAAAGTTACTGTTGTAACACAAATCAGTTTAGGAGCTCTGGTTTCAGAAATAAAGTATTTACTAAAAGAACTAAAGCAACAGAACCACCATTGTTTGCAGGAGAGACACTCTTATTCTTAATTAACTTTTCTGAGTGTAGGTAGCACTCAAATGACCAAAGACTAATCCATCAGCTGGTGTGAATGAGCAGAGCACTGTAAAGGTGAGGAGCAGCACTCCCTCTGATGGCTGACAGCCTGGATCTAGTTGTCTGCTATTAGCAGGATACTCACAGAACAGGTGAAGTTTTCATTATTCTTTTGATAAAAAATACTAAACCAGCCTTTTCCATCCCAGTACAATTTTTATGTAGCACTGATTCCTGGGGAGCTGAACAGCACTGAGCACTGCTGCACTCCACGAGAAGTGAGATATACATTACAGAGCAGCACTTCCAGAAGGTGTGATGTTTTGGAGAAAGGACACGTTAATTGAGAATTTTGTTCAGAAAATGTTTTTGTTTTGTGGAAGACTCAGTGGTGGCTTCTGTTTTGTAGCTTAACAGACCCCAGGACTGAGATACCTGGAGCTGCTCTGGACTAACTAGCAAAGACCCTGTTTTTCTTATACACAGTGAAACTTACTGTGTGCTCAGCCCAGATGACAAGTGTCACCCACAGAGGGGAATATGAAATAGCATGGAAAAGAGTGTCAGGCCATTTAGGACAAATCTACAGTTTTGGTTTTTGGATCTAAACTTGACTTTTCCCATCAATTCTACCCGCAATAGTTGTGCCTATAAGCAGCAAGCCATCCTTTGTGGGTTACTGCGGAGAGGTGCACCACGCACGTAAAAAATCTCCTTGAATTACCAAAACGTTATGGAATTTGAGGCTCAATCTCTTCTATGTACTTTTGTACCTGGGGAGAGGGGGAAAGCCTGTGTTTATAATTCAGTTTCTGTCATTGGTCCAAAGCAATCAACACTGTCTGCTGCTAATGTTGCTAAACACTGGGAATGACCAACCAAGATTTAGGCAACTAACACCTATTTTAACGGAGCTCTACTTGATATCATTTTCCTAGCTTTTTTCCCTGATAGGTTCACACCTAAATCAAGACAGATTCAATGAGGGAAGCAGAGATCTCTGCTCTAGGTAGCCAGGATGGTGTCACCAGTCCCCAAAGTATTTGCTAATGCTGCAGTAATGCTCTAACGAGGATTTGCATCCTTTTCTTTATCTACCTATGTGTCCGTTTGCTCAAAGAAAGATTAAGGAACCTGGGCTATGAGTTAGATTGCTGTATACAAACACAACACATCTATTTGGTTCCCTTTAATATAATTTAAAAAAAATAATGCAAATGCATATGAAACAACAAGCATGAACTTCTGTTGAAGAATGAAAAATTATATTTTTCTGGAAAGGTAGAATAGAAGGATTTGGATGATTTGCTTCCAAAAACTCATAATACAGAAGGGAAACAATTTTTCAATGACCTCTTGAAGCCTGATGTGAAGTTGCTACTTTTCATATTGATATCATTGTTTCAATTTAGATAATATAATGGTCAGGGTTCCTGACTACACTGCACCACAGCTCTGTAAGCACAGAGAGATATCTCTTTGTATTCCTTAGATGTAAAGGTATTTATTAGGAGTTAATTAACTGTTCATTCAATTAAAGGAAACATACATCTGGGAAAATCCAAGAAACTGCATAAAGTAGACTGTAAATAAATTATAATGTTTGATATGCATAGTTTATGTGGGAAAAGGGCTCGGACTAGAAAATATTATCATTAAATAATCTTTTTCTTTAATGAAGTAGTGCTAAAACATTACTAAAGCTAATAGTTGTACACTGAGTTTTAATGCATCGTTCTTATTGACAAGTCCAAGAGCTGACTTTGCACCCAGTTCCCCCAGCTTGGGTTTGACATGTCAGTAAGTGCCATCTGCAGACCGGTGTGCCCGGGGGGCTCAAAGGGTTCCCTCAGCTTTCAGTAACCCAACAGCAAGATAAAAATAACTGGTATGTGTCTAGCAGTGTACAGTGCTTTGCAAAATACAACCCCAAGCTCTCCTGCTTCGGGGGAATGCAGCCAAAGGGGTGAGAGAGAACAGGTTTTCTGAAACCTACACTCCATTACATAGAATTTCAGTTCAAACGATTAATTTTTTTTCAGTGTTCTATGTAACCCGAACCAGGAATTTAGAAAAGCAAAATGAGGACAACGCTAACAATAGCACTATCAGGGCATTTATGAAGTGAATTTATTATCCTTACTATCAACCAAATGGAATGCTGAGAGACAGACTGGGAAATTTTTGATTAATTTATAGGCACATAACTTAATTTATAGGTGCCTACAGTTATGGAGAAATACTTCTTGAAATGGGATCAATCGGAATAAATCCTATTTATTAGTGTTTTCAGGTTGCCATATCAAAGCAGAACTGAACATCATACATTTCCTGGCAACCAATGGACTTGGGCAATCAACTAATTTTGGCAAATTAAAAGTAGAATCTGAAGAAATGCCCGATTTCCTAAACACTATTGCATAACTGGAGGTTCTTACATGGGGTGTGTCTTTCCAACTCTTGTGATTCACATAGAATACAGTCATACCCTTCGGAGAGTTATATGCCAGATTTCATGTTTTCATGCCATGTTGAAATGGATGCTGGGAATTCTACACTTGCTCCGTTTTGCAATGCAAATACTTCAATTTAATGACCAGTGACAACTCCCATGTGAACAGAACACAGGTAGGATAAAAGAAAGCAAAGGAGAAAAGGGGGAATTAATACAATCTCTGGGCTATAATAATATGTCTGTGAGGGCTGAGGCCCTAAATGCAGCTTCCTTTCACGGAAATCTACGGAGGGATCTGTGTGACATAAAATTAAACATCTAAGAGCTGGACATTGTGCCTAAGCTGGTCTCCCAGGCTCCATCCGGAGTGAGCTAGGAGAGAAAGGAATGATTCATTCAGGCTGGTGGTACCAATCACTCTCTGAAGATGCCTTTTAACTCTCAAGTGACCAAAGAGTCTGCCTGTATCATCAGCTTAGACCTGATACCCAACTTCTAGATCATAAGTTAAAGGGAGAAGAATGCTGTCCTGTACTCTACAGCACTCCACCAGGCTTGGATTAAGGGAGATCTGAGTATGATGCTTTCCTAAGAAGAATATTCAGCAGGCTACTACATCACATAATCTTGGCTACCTTCCTCTTAGCAATCATTCAGCATGAGGCTTGGTGTCACAGCTCCTCAGGGCCACGAGGATGGCAGGCAACCCTGCAATCATTTCAAACCAGGGGCTTACCAGATGGAAGGGAAGGCTGAAGGGCTAATTCCCTTTCCAGGAAGAGGCTACAGGGAAAAGGTTTGATAAACGTCACTAATTTTTTTTTTTTTCTGGGATGGAGTAGGAGTCTGAATTCCTCAAATATGCCAAGATTATGTTTAAACAGAACAATGCTTTAAGTTTCCTAGGAAACGTGAATATTTGCTTCCTTAGGAACAAGAAATTTATGCTAGAAAATTTGTTCTGAGGTGGTGGAGTTGTGACCTTTCTACCAAATGGGCAATCCAATTTCTGACCAAGAAAGGAAACTGAAGTAGAGGAGCACTGCTATTATGTACAGAGGGATGCAGGAGCTGGCCTGGTCGAGCAGCTAGATGGGAATGTAAAAATGGTGTTAGAGGAACAAAGACTATTCTCCAGGGAGTAGGTAGGATAGCACCGCTCTGGCATTAGGCGACTAAGGAGGTAAAAACTTGAGGCAAAAATCAGCCATTCTACACCCAAACTTCTAAGCAGGGGCTGGACTGCCCAGAGAGAAATAGAGAGAAATAAAGTGCAGAAAATTCACTCCTGCTGCATCTCCTTTGAGCCGGTTGGGTTTTGTGCACCTGTGGCTTATCAGCGAGGCGTCTGCATTTTGCAAAGCTGGCTCAGGCCCCGTTTCCATGAGAGCTTGCTGGATGTTCTCCCGGTTTTACAGAGCCCTGGAGTACACATTCCTGTAATCGTGTTTTTGATCATAGGTTTGACTGCTGGTACCAGTGAATTTTAACACTTCCAACAAGAAAAATCATCTGTACAGACCTGATCAGTGACAAACCTGTTCTTCTGACAGTAGTGAAAAAATACCTAGTAACATTGCTTTCCGTGGAGATGAGTAAGAGTATATAAAAGCAGATGTCAGTTATTTAATTGGCTTAGTCTTTTGTTCGCTGCTGAGTCAGACAAAAAAGCTCAGAAATCTGCCATTATGCAGCTTTTCTTACCTATGAAGTCTGAATCTATCATACTGAGGTAGCACGTTTGTAATCCACTCCGCTCGGTATGACCTCATGGCTGTGAGACTGCACTGTCATATACAAACACTTAATTGTGTGGGCTTCGTGTGGACACTGGGGGATTAAACACGACGGATTCGAACATGAGATAGCTAGATGCAGGCTATTGGCCTCATATTTTGCTTTTTTCTAGGGACAGGACACTTAATACAGTATGTATGTGGTGCCAAGCAGCTCCCATTTTAGCCAGTACTGAACCTAATCCTTCCAGAGGCAACGGTAGGTTGTTGCTGTTACAACAAGAATACAAGGTTTGCAGACAGTTTGCAGTTCAGATCTACTTTTCTCAACTGATCAGTTACAATGAACAAGCTAATCTCTGCTTTTCAGTCTTTCCCCTCAAAGGTATGTTTTTCCCCTCAAAGGTATGTTTTTGAAATTCCCTTCTTTTTTAAACTTTCCTGAAGGAGAGTAAGGGATGACACAGCTGAGATGATACTATGGTGACATAACAAAGAACAGTAAAGGTCAGACCAGATTAATTTGCTACAGGATCAGCTGGAGAATATTAAACCTCTTAACTGTAATCCTTTGATAACCAGTCCTATAATGTAATCGTCTGCGTACATCCAATAACACACATGTTAATTACTTTAGAATTATATTTTTCCTTTTTAATCAAATGACAAATTTTAAAGGATGCCGCCACCACCCCCCAACAGCTAAAATAACTCATTTCAAATAAAAAGAGACTATTTTTATGAGGTGGCTGGGGAAAAGTCAGCCTGGAAAATATCCTTATGAAGGAAGCATCTGTCACAAGTCAAAATGTTATCACTGGTCCCAGGGGAGATCCAGCCTAGGTACAAACAGAAGCGAAATACGCGGGGCTGAGTTTTGACAGGCAAAGTGTGGATTTTGCAGTCTGGAGAACGCGTCACTAAGCTGGGTCTGAGCAGTTCACCTCCCCCAGCCTTGGGCTGGTATACAAAACCCTTGAAAATCCAAGTCTGGAGGAGAAGGAGGAGTTTTTTCCGAGCACAGAGAATTTACTGCTCTGCATGAGATCCACAGGAGCGCTTTCTCATGAAGCTAAGAGCCGTGTCCCAGCTCAGCCGCCTTGTGCCGGCTCCTGCCATCCCTCCTGCCACAGCTCTGCTCCAGCAAAGTCCACCCTCCACAACCCCGTCGGAGGGAGAGCCAGAGCTTCGTGCCAACTGTGCAGCAGTTCATCTGCTGTGTGCACAAACAAGCAGAAAACATCAGGCTGCGACCCACACGTCTCTCACCGTCCCGGAAGTACCTAACCACTCTCTAAACCCGAGAGCACTTGCGGGTGCAGTGCACAGCTTTGTGTGCACACACGTCTTCCCAAAAGGTGAAAAAGTGCTCCAGGTTTTGAAAACCAGGAAAAAATACGCTCGCCAATTGATCGCAACTTCTCTCCAAGCTAAAACGTGGTTACGCAGAAGCACTGACTTTACCATGTGAGGTGAACTGTTTTGAAGTCTGTGCACTTCTTTGATGACTCAATAGGAATTTCGAGGTGTAATTTTAAGCATTCGCAGTGTAATGGTTGGTAAATTCTTAGTAAAACAAAAATTGGTAAACCCCTCCCTCCTGATTCCAAAAGAGCAGCGATCAGGCTGGACTGAATCTGGATGGTATGGTCCAACAGTTACCAGAAAGGGCAAACGCTGTTTTCCTTAGAGTAGCTTGTAAAGTCAAAGTCCTTGGGAAAAAACAATCCCATGGGTACTCTGAGAAAGAGTATTTATACATGACTTCAGCTCCAAATGCGCTCTAAAGGTCTGGATGTACCCAATTATAACAATGTCAGTTTTGATCCTAACAATGTCATCATTTCACAGTATAATTTCAGATTTCCATAACTCGTTGCTTTCAACATCCTTTCCAGTGAAATTTGCTAATTGGAGATGAAGGTGGATGAACGAGTTCAACAACAACTGCTGGGCTGAGATATAAGGTTCCTCCAGAACAAAATAACCACTTACATTTCTGAAGATGAATGTCTGAAGCTTATCCAGCGGCACGTTTCTCTGGCATCCAGCTGTCACGTGCAGCTTTCTGGATGTGTGCCATATGTTTGGGAGGAGGTCAGGTCCTGGGAAAGCAGGGCTCAGTTCACTCCACCAACCTTCCTCTGAGAGCTCAGGTGAGTTGCCTGAAGTACATTTGTATCTATCATGGGGCAGATAATGTGCTGAATTCCTGCTAGTGCTGAAAGCACCGAGGCAGGAGTGAAAATGAGTTTGGAATCTCTCTCCAAACTGACTTGAAGGTTTTGGGGTATTCTAATTTTCAGGCCCATCCTCTTCTGATAAATCCCATGTTAACAAACAAAATTCCTCCATCAAAACCAAAATCACCAGGAGAAATCCCTGAAGAAACAGCACATGCACTTTCCACTGATAACTGATCCCAATGTATTATTGTCCTTAAAATAAATAAATAGATAAAAAGGAAAGGAAAGGAAAGTTGACCTCAGGGGCAATTCTTGGTCTGGTTATGCTGTAATGCAATAGGATTTATAAATCTTTAATTGCAGTTGGTTTGCTATAAATGCTTAATGAAAACATGATGTCCAAATGGCTGTTGGAGGGTATTAGTGACTAGGCAGGGTTACAAAGCTGCAGTGCTGTAAGTAACCTAGCAATGGGCAGAAGCTACAAAGGATTCACATTTATTTCTCTTGCATCTGTTCTAAAAATGTGCCAGGGATAACAGGGTGTGTGATGTGTAGATGTGTGCGCGTGCGTACGGAATTACATAGCAACAGTTCAATCAGCTCGCCTGGGAAGTTTCAGTTTGCATGGGAAGTCAATTACATCACTTGAAATCGCTTTTAGTTAAACCTTTAAAGGTCTGTTTCATCAGAGAAATGCTGAGCTCACAACTCATCCCTCTGCAGAGGACTCCCGTTTGGACACCTGACCAGTACTTCCTATGGAGAGCTGAGCTGAAGGGACGGGATCGAAGGGGAGAGGGTCTCCCGTTAGCACCCCCAGCCCCGTGCTCGGGAGCTGCCCTATGACTCTGCAGCCTCCCCATCTGCAGGACAGGCACATACCCCCCTAGAATCTCACCCTTTGCAGCAAAGCCTTTTATAATTCCCTTGTTCTCTTTCTTATCCCACTTCCCCCTGGACGTGAAGAGAGGGGCCAAGAGAGCAGGGAGAAGAGAGGATCCCACCAGGTATAATGCCTCCTTTCAGCCAAGAGTTGACTCCTGGGTGCAGGTCAATTAAAAGGAGACTTCACATAATGATTTTTTTTTTCCCTGTGGAAGAAGGGAGGGGAAAGCAGCACCAGACAAGCTCACGGCTGTTCTCGCTCATGTGGCTTCCTGAAGCTTTTACTCTGCACCATTTACCCTGCATAAATCAATTGCCAGAATATTAGTGCTTTGCTTCCTTGTTTACTCTGAAAGATTACGTCCCATTAGCAGATTTGTCTTGTAATTGAACTGAAGTGTAAAATGCCAACGTCCTGACAACCTGAATGGGCAGGATTAACTGCTGCAGACATTTCTCACCTTTTTTGAAACATTTTGATTGAGCATAATTAATCCAACTGAGCTGATAGGATGATGGATGCTTCCAGCCACAGAGGTTTGCAAAGTGAAGCACGGCTGGACTTATACATCACAACGAGATAAAAAGGTAATGACAGACAATGGCTTCTGGTTTACAGTGCCTTCTCCTCCGTATGACTACATCTCAGTGGCAAAGCACAGACCCAAGTGTCAGTTTGGAGAAAGAGTCTCATCACCTTCAGCAGTGTCAGGGTAGGGGCTGCCACTGACCTCCACACAGGCCTTATCAAATCAGAGACTTTTTGCTGTTGCGGCTCTCCCAGTCACATTCTCTCTACGGGGTCACAACACAGACCCAGCAGGGAAAAGCCTCATACACCTTTTGTACGTTGCATTAGTCCAGGAGCAAAAGGGTTTTCCGTCCCAGAGGGGATTCTTGAGTCGGTGAACTACATGAAGTTGCAAAGCTCAGAGGCAAACTCTGCAGTTCATAAAAGGGGATATGGCAAGTTAAGCGCTGACCATTGTCATTTAACAGCAACAACAAAGTGAGTTCAGACAGTTTCCATGCACAGTCCCATCATCTGAAGGACACAGAGTGACCCCAAAAGAGGAACCCCTGGTTATCGGGGCTGTCTAACAGCCACAGGGTTCCCGTTCTCCTCCTGTCCAGCCTGGCTGCTGCCATTGCTGTTTACTTACTATTTTTAATATGTTGTCTGCCACATCTGCTCTGAAGGCTCAGGGCCAAAGCAGTGATCAAGGGCTAAAGTGGAGTTTATTATTTGTGGGATAATGAAAAAGGAGACACTAGTCTAGCAGGTACCGAGGTGCGGGATAAGAACATGAGACATGTCCTGGCTTTGCAGCTGGCCTGAGTTATTTTTTCACTTTCTTCTGCTGTTGCTTTTAACCCTTCTCTAACAAAGAGGAAAAGTTTTAAGAAACAAGGAAAAATAGATGCTTTGTGATTCTTCAGGGCACAGCCTTCAAGTTCAGCTCACAGAGGCATCATTGTTCTCATTTACCAGAAATATTTGTTTCTTGTCCCTGACCAAAATTAAGTTAGAAATCTTGTAAAAAACGGTATTATTGTGGTTAGCTCCTCTAACCAATCCTGGAATTACAGAAGCATGAAACAATGAATAAAAGGGAAAAAATCAGAAGATACATGTCACCACGTGCCTTTATTTTCAATTACTGTGAAGAGAACATCATCTACTGTCTCTTTCACATGTGTAAACACCACCTACACCTTCACTCAGCTTCTGGGGCTTCTACACATCACACACACGCCTTGCTTTAGAAATCAAGAGGCAAAATGAAAATATGCTGATGGAGATGAAAGAATTGGCTCAGATTGGATTTCTGAGCACAGCACCGCAGCCCTCTGCTCGCTAGACTGGAAGGTCAGCAAGTGTACTGCTTGGAGAGTCATATTCTGCTTTATTACATAACTTGTATCTCCGGAATTAAAGCTTAATCGCAAATTGTGGCTTGGAGTACAAATCAGACAGGACTTGCTTACATTATCAGTAACACAACCGCCCTGTTTTCCAATGGTACAGTAACATAAGCATAAGCAACAAGGATGTTTTTTAATCTGAGCCACCATGTAATGGAAATGAAGCTGCTGGTTCTCCTTTGCTGCAAGCTTACAGCAGCTGTCCAGAAAATAAAGGTTCTTGCCAGTACTTTGATGAAACACGCAGAGTTTTGCCATGGCATTGGGTGCCAAACATGCTGCTGATAGAAGCAATAAATCCCCATCCAAACCCTAAAAATAATATTGGGATTGTTTTAAATTAAGGTTACGGAATATGGATTTAATTAGACCCTGCATGGATTCTGAATAGCAATTATTACATATTTGTTCAGGTTTAAGTATTTTTATAGGATTTTTTTTTAATCCTGTTAGAATATTTTTCCTATGGGATGGGGATCATCTTTGTGAGAGGAAGAATAGTCTTGTGGTTAAGGCTGGCCTGTGACTTAGGAGATGTGTGTTCGACTGCTGGCTCTGCCACAGACACCCTGTGTGAGCTTGGGCAAGTCATTTAACAGCCAGCATTTTTTTTTTCCTTAAAATAAAAGTCCAAGGCCCATTTAAGCATCTAAAAGATGCGGCTGCCGAGAACTGCTGAGTGCTGAGCATTATAAAGAAGAAGAAGGAAAAAAAGAAGAAAGCTGGCTGCCTATCTAAGAGTTGTCCTCCTTTGGTCCCATCAGCGCATGCTGAGAGTTTCTGAAAATCTGTCCCTTCGTGTCTCTATTCTTCATCTGTGGAGCAGAAATCGTAACACTCCTCTAGCACACAGGCATTCTGGAAGTGCTCGCAGAGCTGCAAACGGAGCATAAGATTGGGATGAAGTTAAAATGATTTTGCTTTGGCTCTTACGGTGAAAATATGAGAATCGTCATTGCTGCTCACCAGAATGGTTAGCCTACTGCTGCAAGCAACCCATGAGAAGGAGGTGTGGGGGGGATTGTCTTTCTGGCACGAAGGCATCGTCTGGGTTTGAACTCAGTGGAGTGGTGGCATGAGTTCTGGGAGTCATGTGCATTTGTTTATTGCTCCCTCCAGTAGCCCAAGTTTCAAACCGATCATACAAAACGTTGACCCATTCTGCCCCAGGTTTGAGCCAAAGGACGATTGTGGAGCTCAGGAGCACGTGAGCCTTCAGGACCTGCGTGGGCTTGCTCAAGGTTTGCACTCGCAGCTCAGCACCATTTCGGGCTTCCCAACACGGTGGCTGTGCCTGCCACCACTTCTGGCTGCGGAACCAACACACGCTGTCCAGTCTTGTCCCAATTGCTTCCCAATTAGCAGGGATTAAAATTACAGAGGAGATTAATAACCTAAGAATAAGGTGGGCAGTATGCTCATTCAGGATATGCAGACTGATGCAAAAGAAAAAGCTCTTTTTGAGGATGCAGACAGCACATAGCCAGGCTATCTGTAGAGTTAGGAAAAAGAGATTTGAACATAGCTAGATTACAGCTCTGTAAAGTCAAAGATCAAGGATAAGGTCAAAGCATAATTCCGGCTGGAAGGAACCTCTTGCTCAAAGCAGAGTGAACTTCAAAGACAGACCATGTTGCTCAGGGCCTTGTATAACTGAGTTTTGAGTATCTTCATGGGTGGGGATGTCACATCCTCTCTGAGCACCTGTTCACCGTCAGGGTGAAATTCTTCCCCTTGGATCTAACTAGAATTTCCCTTGCTGCAACCTGTCTCTGCTGCTGCTTGTCCCTTACGGTGTACCTCTGAGTAGTCTGTCTCTGCCTTCTCTACAACCCCCTGTTGACTAGTTGAAGATGGCAATTAAAGCTGTCCTCAGCAATTAAAACAAAAAGCTCTTCCTAAGCAGTCTTTCAGCCGTATTTTCCTCTGCTATCAAGTCACATATTACAATCACCCTGTGCTACTCCTTTCTGATAGTGGCCTTGTCCTTCTGTTGGTCACAGGGGCTGGCTCCCATTACCCATTCTGGTGGCACTGGGGCAGTCAGAGAGGAGAATTCTCTGTGCTTGTTTGCAGTGGAAAGTTTCTGGTGGGGTTGTTTGGGTTTTTTGTTGGGGTTTTTTTTTTTTTTTTTTCAGTAAGCAGCACGTGCCCCGGAATGTGAAGAATGTCCCCGTGTGGATTTCCAGCCATTGCTGCTGGCCGGTACAGCAGTGTTTCATGCTGGAGCATGGCCAGGATGGAACAGATTTGCAATGTATTTCCTGAGTCACTTACAGTGGTTGGGTGAGTTTCCCTCCAACAGATGCATAAGGATCAAAAGATAAAACCAGAGATCTGGTCCTCAGAGCTGAGGCTGGGAGTGGTACATAGAGAAGCTGACCATTGGGACATCCTCCATATGGGTGATAGATGTTCATCGCCTGAAGCCAGCAACATGTCCCAGTGGAAATTCCTCATGACTATGAAAGGAGTTAAAATTGACACTGGTCAGATTTAAGTCATTTGAATGGATTCTCCTACAGAAAGCAGACAGGAAACACAGTATTAAAAGCTAGAGAGAATCATATAATGTTCACTACTTCCATACTTTGCATCCACTCTGAGCTAGAATTTTTATCTTTCTTAATGAAAGTTAAACTCATATTTGTAAGCATAATTACACGATGTTGGAGATTTCATTCAGCATACCAAGAACTACATAAGACCCGGGGAATATTTAAAAGCTTTCCATCAGCTCTGATACCAATTTATCTTGGAAGTGTAGGGCAAGTCTGTTATATTTTCTCATCTCTTCAACATTTGCAAACTTCATACTTAATAAAGTTAATTTTTTTAATGTGCTTTTTTGGGGGCCTCAGCTTCAGAAATGTTATATTTAAAAAAAAAAAAATTAGCTGAAGGAATAGAAAGAAAACAGGAATCTCCCACGGCACTCAGCATCCTGCAGGGCTAGAGCTTTAATTGAGATCTTAAAGGGCAGAGATGGTATTTTATATAGAGCTCAATGCCAAATGCAGGGTTGGCACCAAGCTAATCATCTGCCTCCAAGCAATCTTACAAGAGCGGTGTCAGATCAAAGAGATTAAAAAAATGAATAAAACTGTATGAAAGCTTAGCACGGCCAAGGTACTCCGCTGACATGAGCGATAGGAGAGCCTGGTCCTTCAGACATGAAAACTAATGAGGGCTCTCAGGCTAGGAGATATGCTGCCCTGTGGTCCATTCTCCAGAATTGCCCCTGAAGCCTGTTACTACTAGAGACTTTGGGGAAAAAAGACTATGGATGCCTGCCTGGCTGTGTCCAAAACACTGTGTGACTTATTTAATCTATGAGGCTTTGAATGCATACAAATGTATTTGAAATGTTAACTGATGTGAGTAAAATCATTTTGAAATAGTCATCAGGCTCAGAGCTGCCAATAGTAATGACTCCCTGCTTCTGAGTTAATATTCCTTGGGTTCCATTAAGGCTACAGTGAAAAGAAATGGTGCTGTAGGACTAAGACCCATATTCCAAATACAGTTATGTCACAGATCTGAAATTTTGCAGGGATATCTCACTCACAAGAGTTTTCCCCTTCGTGCTCTGGGAATGATTAAAGACAAACCACAGTCTGTTCACAACTAAGAAAAAGTCTAAGATGGTTTACCTCCTGTGACTGATGGATTGGTTTTATTTTCTGACTGATCTCAAGAAAGTTGCTTAAGATCCACTTGCCAGCGGCAGGCACCTGAGACGAAATTGTCCTTATTGAGTTCCAAACATAGCCAAGGAGCCATAACGGCAGTTATCACCTCTGGGCACTCCTTCAGTGTCCATCAACAGAATATTGCAAAGTACTTTATCAACAGGAACTAATTAGTTCATACAGTGCAAGATTGACATTATAAGCCCGCTTTTAAACTGGAGAAAATAAAGGCGCAGACAACTTAAGTGACACTTGATAAAACACTTAAAAATGATGGATAAAGCCAGGAACTCATTTCTCAAGTTCCTGTTCTTGCTTTGCCACATCTTTTCCCTCCAGCTGCACCAGCACTAGTGATTGCTCAGTGAGGTGTGCCACAAAGTTTCTTTGAACTGATTACCCTGCTTAAGCACCCTAAAAACAACAATAATGTGCCATGGTCAACATCATTCACTTTGAGCTCTAAAATCTATACTAACCCAAATCCAGAAACATGTGAGCATGTTTTTCTTGTTAACCACTTAATATTTGGATCTTCCTTCCTTGTAAAGACACTCATTTTTGGGTGATTCAAGTTACTTGTAGTCCACAATGAGACCTGTTTGCAGGTGGGATTATATTCCCACTACGGCTACACTTCCCATTTGTCTCCTGCACAGCACTGTTTGAACATGATACAGTCTCCAGCAATTGGACTGCTTTTCTGACAAAGGGTTTGATCACAGGGACAAAAGCATTTCAGGCTCCCCAGGAGATCATAAAGTTAGACTGCTGTTCCTTTGATTCATGGCCTGTGTGTTCCCACAGTAAAAACACAAAGCAACATCGAGTTTAGTCTCTGTGGATCCAAAAAAAGAGCCTACCAATAGTTGGGAATACAGAGGATAAATGCTCTCACCGCTGCTCTACTGGCTGGATTTTACAGGAAGGATGATGTTTCAACTCCTGCTATCTGAAGAGAGACTAATTATTATGAGTATTTTAAGAAAACAAATTTAAAAAATCTCCAGTGGCTTCTGGAAAAACAGCAGGAAAAGTTGGGTTCTTCAGGCTGTGCAATATGGAGGACATAGACACTCAGTTTTATTTTTTGACTTCTTGCATCTTCTGTCAGACCAAACCTAGCATTAACTCTACCTTCACTATTTCCACAAACTTGAAAATAGGTAACATTAGTGGTATTTTTGACAATAGGTTTCACAGATCATTGGGAGTGTCACTACTCCGAACAACAGAATAGAGCTAGGGATGTCAGCCCTATCCGATACGCTTGAGACAGCCTCAAAACTGGGGAGAACCCCCTTGAAAAGTCAAGCAGAGATGATGCCATTCATGCCCATTCACTCCTCAATCTCTTGTAAAAACATTCAGAGAAGGAAACACCTACCCACCAATTTGCCAGTTATCACCAACCATTTCACCCCAGGCAATAGCACCTATCAGTAAAAGTTAAGGGGCTTGAGAGGCTTTTGCAGGGGTGGAAAGTTTGGCAATAAAAACCTGTGTTTCATACAAATTATGTGTCAGACTCCTGCTTTGTGCAGCTTCACACTTGTAACACAGAGATGTGTAAAGGGCATCATCTGGCAGGAGCACGGACTTCCTGGGCTCTTTCAGGAGGACAACCATTCACCATTTATGCCCATTCTTGTGTTTGTAAATTAAATCTTTGTCTGGTGGATTACCTCCAGCGCATTCCTGAAACAGGAGTCTTCCTTTGCTTTTGTGCAAGATGTGCATTCATTCTTTTCCACATTAGTAGTGCATTACACAAACCAGCATCGAGTGTGACTCAAAAAGAAATGGGATTAGAGGTACCACACAGTACAAAGCATACCACACGTGCCAGACAAAATCACAGGTTCAAGCAATAAGCAGATGGAGGCATAGCAAGAGGGCATGAGCGGTGCGCTAACGTACTTAGGAAGCTAATCTTAGTGGTTTAGTATGACCACAAAAACAGGTTGAAAGAGGTCTTGTATTGTGCAGCTACATCATATAAACCATTTCATAAGATGATCAAGTTAACCTTAAGAACTATTAGTGTTCCCAGTGTTTGTATTGCTTCCAGTGGAAGGTGGTTCCAGACTCCTCATGCTTAGAGTACTGGAAGTTACCTCATATCCAGCATAATCATACCCATCATCATTTTATGGACATTTGTTCTTATTCTAACACTTCCATGAGCTTAGTTTTCTTACGTCCAGATGTATTTATGCAGTTCTTCATTCTAAGCCATCATGTCAAGGATAAATAGCTGGTCTTTCATTTCATCTCGTAAGAGTAATCCTACTGTTAATAGTACGTCTTCTCTGTTCCAGTTTGAATTTATTCTCCCTGTATATGGGCAACGGAGCAGAGAAGCCCTCCTAATCTCACCATTTACAATAATATTGCTGCTTCTGTCTCCTGGGGAGAGGTCTCCAAACACACCCTAGGACTGATCCGAGTCTTTCATGGATAATTCACACAGCTACAACGTAATCACAATGCAGCTAACTCAGATCTTTACGCTCAGTTCCTGCTAGTGAGGTCTCTGCTCATATCACCACCCGTGAATTTCTATCCAACACAAATGTTGGGTGTTCTGTGTACAAAGCAGCTTCAGAAACATAGTAAAACTGATTGACATTGATACATGCCCTCCTGAAAAGCATCCAATTATTCTACAAAAACATACCATTTCAGTTACACCCTCCCACTGAAATGCAGACAGCATCTAGGATGGAAGGCTGGATCTATTAAATGCAACTACCAGCCACAACTGACAAGAAGGAAATCACCTTCTCTAATGGAAACAAAAATTTCAGGAGCCAGCAGGTAATGAGGTTTGCTCAGAGCACCAATATTGCTGAGTATAGTCTTGCAAAACGTGCCATGGGATCTTTAATGATGTGCTATTTCATGGGTTAGGAGAACCTTTTTAATGTGACAGCTGAAGGATGCCAGATGCTACACGCAAATCTCCCTAACTTCCCGCAGGAGCGTTGGTCCTGACTCAAAGGGAGTAGTGCCACCTACTGAGTCACCACCACCATTCCCTGCAACAGCTGGATTTTAGTGCCACGGGTGTGGGTGAAGCCCATGGGCTCCCAGATGATGTGCTTACTGAGAGCAGCGGATGCCAGACAAGACTCCTCATTTGGGTGATGTAGAGATGTGCCAGTGGTGGAGGAACTTAACCTGCTCTGTGGCACTTTGGAGTTACCTTCAGAAGCCACATGCCCGTAGTTTCCACAGGAAAAGGGGTAGAGGAAGCTGCACCAAGAGGATCATGTAACACGTTATTGCTTCCTTGGAAGAGGACAGGTTTCAAGACAATCACCTCTAAGCCCATGGAAGTGCTTATCAAACTGGAAGTTGGCTATAAATTTTATTTTTTGAAAATAATCCTGAAAATCTCCTTCATTGTATCTTTCTTTTACTCCACTCCCCCAGTCACACATACATCAGTGCTTGCTACAGCTGGTAGTACTGAGAGGTCTAGCTCTAAGGACAATAAGTAATCACTAAGATTTTGCTTTCCACAAGAAATGGAGGACACTGTATCCCTTTCCTCTTGCCATTCTTTGAAAGATGAGGAAAAGTAGTCTAAAAGTTCTTTAATAGCCTACTTAGTTTTGTTATTCTTTTACCTTAAAAATATCAGAAGCATCTTGTTCTGGTTTTGTTGCATGCAGTTCTTAAGAAATGCCTAAACCTCATTTTCTGAGCTGATTAACTGACAATTAACCCAAATTAGTTTATACATTTGTAAAGACTAATTTAAGCACCCACAAGTATGTGTTTCAGGATACCATAATTTGTTCAAAATGCAGCAAAATATCTAATCTAGCTATTCTTGGGGTTGATTAAGAGGTAGCAGCTCATCACTGTTGAAGATGTAGTAGTTAGAGCTGGTTTGAATATTTTTGGAAGCCATTCTTTTTCCGCAGAACCCAAAATTGTTTCATCTGATGTATCTTGGCTATGACAAGCTTTTGGTGAATCAAAGGCTGGTTTCCAATGGAACCATGCCTGGATTCATGATGGGCTTCTGGGGATCTGAGGGCTTCCAGCACTGGCGATTCCCAGGCAGCCTCTGCTGCCAAGCTCATCCCAGTGCGGCAATTTGAAAGCCCTAGGCACACGGGTGGTGGTGGAGGATCAGAGGAGAAAATATAGAAAAGACATAGAAAGAATTTTAAACAATCGTAATTAAGTTTAGCTCATCTCAAGTATCAGTTTTTTCATCCAACAATATCTCTGACGTTGTCAGTTTATTTGTTCTCTAGCCATTCATTGTCTCCTGTAGGCACATGCTGCCAGACTAATGACAAGCAGCTCCTCGGACAGAGCCGGCGGGTGGACGCAGCTGGGTCCAAGCTGAAGAGGTGCCATGGGCCCCGCTGAGGTCCCTGGGGAGGCAGCAGAGGGGCGAGCACTGTGCTCGCGGAGGTGGCATTCCCAGCCAGCTGGGGAAAGGGCTGTCATTCCAACAGCTGCTTCCACCGAGCCGCAGGAGCTGCCTTCAAGCACAGCTTTGGTCTTCCATGAAAGAGTTCTGCAAAGCTTTGAGAGACCAAACGCTTCTGCTTCTCCCAGAAACATAGTTTTTAGGCTTTCTTTTTGCCTTATAAGGAACCGGTGAAACCCTGTGAGCATTTCCACCTCTGAAAAATTCCCATTTTAAGCATCAGGAATCGGACAATATTTACCAATGTCCAGCATCCCACAAAACTAATAGCAGCATCTCAGTATCACCAGCGTACGTTGGAGAGAACGAACGGCAGCAGCTTCAGAGCTTCCGGTCGGCTCCTGGCAGGTGCCTCACCTGGCATCCCCGGCAGCACTGAAATGTCCGCACAAGTCGCAACACGTTCCTCGTAAAGATAAATCACCCACTGCTCTTCAGAGGGTGACACGTACTCGACAAATGCTATTTGCCACTGAAAAAGGAACAATCTCACAGTATTTGCTACTGAGAAAGAAATAACTAACCATATCGATCCACATAAAGTAATTTGAGGAATCTTGCTCAGAGACGTGCTGTTGCTGCTTGGCTGCTACGCAGCTCTATTGAACACTAACCAAAAAGGGATGTTTGGTACCAAACTCACTCCATTCCTCCTTCATTTACTATTTCCACAGGCACAGTATGGACTGGTGTAAGCTAATTCAGTGGCGCTGGATGAAGGAGTCTCATGGAAAACCCTCAGTAAGATTTTTTTGTTTGTTCTGGGACTGTGGCTGCTGCGCCGCAGAACAAACCAGGGGCTGGGAGTAGCGATGGCACTGCTGTGTTCCCCGAGCAACCTCGACGTGTGGGAACCTGCATATTTACTCCAGACGGCTTCTTCAACCCACCCTCCCTGAGACCAACTCCCACTCTAAGGTTGTGCGTGTGTGTTCCCAGGTACTGTGATACACAGAAGTCTACCACTGGCCTCTCAGATCTCATGAACTTCAATAAAAAACTTTGCTCTTCAGCATTAGCTGGCAATTTTTAAAAAATATTTTGATTTTCAAAGCTGCTTCTGCTCTCTATGTTTTTTCCTCTCTACATCATATTTTTTTTGCCATTGAATAGTGCTTATTTGGCTGCCCTAAGAGCAGCAGAACAGAATTAAATAGCAAGAAAAAACATAAAACTTTACAGCCCATGGTGAGTGGATTTAGGATGAAGGTCAGTATGGCAATGTTACTCATGTCAAAAGCAAACACTGGGATAAACTATATTCCCGTAAGTTGCTCAGGCTTTGGTGAAGAAGATGGTTTCTGTGTGAGGAAACAATTAGAAAATAGTATCTTGGTCACATCTGCCAGACCTTCATACCTCTGCGGTTCAACTGTATATACAACTTTATTCGCTTGCTCTCTTATCTCCACTGTGATTTATATTTTTTCATGAAAGCATTGCCTTGTAAAAGTTTTTCAGATTATAGGTGCAGAATACATTTATTTTAGGATGATTTGACAAGAAGCAAAGAAGCTTAAAGTATTTGCAAAGATATGTTCGACTATCTGGCCTTTGCATTCCTTCCTTCTGGAATGAAGAATTTGCAGAAGAAATTGCCAGAGTATGGACATAACAGACTGTCAGCTAATGTGAGGAGGAGGATATGGAGGTAGGAGATAGGGAAAAGGCACCATTTGGCAAGATTCCCTATGTAAGAATAAAAAAGGGAGAAGATACAAATGTATATAGCAAAACAAAAAACCCCTGTCATTCACAAATTTCCTTTTGAAGCAAATGAGACGTCTCATGGAAGTGCAGAGCCATAAGACAAATGAAGGCATTTAGATAACTAGCAGTATTTTTGCTCTCCAAACTTAAGAGCAAAAATTAATTAAATACCGTATTCTTCCTCTATATTTGGGGCGAGACTCACATTGCATTGGTTTACAATGTGTAATAATCTGCCTGCTTCTACCAGCAGAAGCCATTGGAGGAGGGAAGAAAGTCAAGAAAAGGACCGTTACGTCCTGCTGCTGGCGTCCCCTGGAAGGAGGAGTCCAGGTAACTGCAGTGCAGTGCTGGACAATCGCAGCAAAACTCGTTGAACTATGGGTGTGGATAGTGTCCAGGTCAGAATTTGCAAATCTGGGGGAGATCATGCATGATAGATTACAGTGAAGTGAGGGGTCATCCCTGCTAGACAAGAGAACAGGGATTTGGCTCACTTAGTACTGTGGTAGTTATTCATTTATCCTGCTCTTTGGTCTGCTGTAAGACACAAATCAA
>NW_010252044.1:190624-218984 GCF_000690775.1 Eurypyga helias | reverse complement strand
AAGTCAATGGTTCATTTCCCCTGGTATGAGTAAGGCAGAATCTGACAGAGTTTCAGGACTTGTTGCATGCCAAGATCCAGAAAGGACCTTTACTTTTTTCCACCTAATCAATAAATTTGTCCTTTGTCGCAGTGCAGTTTTCTATCTTATTTTGCCTTTTCATAAAGAGACATTATTAGTTTTTCTCTGATACCAACACTCTATATAGAGCTGGATCTATAATTCATGAGAATGAAAACAGTGGCATTAGAAAGAAAACCTGTCATAAATTAAGCTATTAGGCTTTTAAATGAGCAGTGATGGCAGTGTGGGGATGCAGAACGTTTATTACAATGCTAAATATAGCGATAATGCTAAAAGGTTTTCATCGATACATGTGAAGAACAAAATACTGAAAGCACTTTGAGCTTGAATTTTTGTTCCCTGCAAATTGTATTAGTGGCTTCTTCGCTTTGGTTTTGGTGTTTTGCTTTTCTTTTTTTGTCTGATCTTTTGAGGGGTCTCTTCGCCCTCTGAAATCCAGACTGTTCCTATTGGAGGACAGCTGCATTTTGAATCTTGGACCTTTCCCCCTCCTCTCATCCCCCAGCAACATCACTAAGGACGACAATTTCACACAGAGGGGGGAGGAAGGGGCTGAGGCTGCGTCACGGATGCTCCTGGAGATCCCTCATCGTATGAACAAGGTGTTTATGGGGAAGGTTCTCAAAAAAGTGCTGTGGCCCTAAGAGGTGTGAGAGGCAGAGATGGTGCCAATGGGCCAAGAGGGGACCACGCTCTCCTAAAAACTCCCCATCCGTTGCCATCTAAATTCACTTGTTATGTTTACAGGCATCGCAGCACACACACTTTCAATTTCCTAATCCCATTTGACCAACTGCTGTCACCACTGACCCCACTGCAAACATGGGTTATGTCTGATGACTTTATAAGAACCCCTAAAATTTGTTCCAATTGAGCTGGGAAAAAAATGTATCCCACTGCCTTAAGCTGGACTAGCAGGGAAAAAAAAAAAATCAGGATCTGACGGCAATAAAAGGCATCAGGAAAAGATATTGGAAGATGAAATATGAAAGAAAAATAAAGCTGCAACTTCAGCTTGTGTAAACCGCTTGGAGCCCTGCCTGAGGTTTTCTATTTGAAGCTAAATATGATAGTTTTCTGTGGGAGTTGAAAAATACAAAAGTTCTCCTGGGATATTGTAAACATAATTCATGTTCGCTCAGGCAACCACTGACATCACTTCCGCCGCGCCGAGAGGCCAAGGCACTGAATGTGCCGGGGCTTTGTTAAAAATAGCAGCTTCATAAATCTGCCCATTCCTTTAATTAGGCAACCCTGATGACAGGATTAAGATTGAATGCCTGCATTTCAGATTGCTTAATGAAGTGCTTTCTAACATTTTTTTATGCCGTACAATGGGCTGCCCTCACAAGGTGTCCGATCTGCTGAGATGCGCAGTTATTAATTGCCTCAGGTACAGCCGGGCTGGAAAACTTCCTTATCGAAAGGTTAAAAGGGAAGATTAGGTAGACATTTGATTATCTCCTATTGTGTTTGTAGACTACAAACACTTTGCAGACAGATGAGACCGTGCAGCTCTGCTCGGGTTTTAATTAGTTATTTAATAGAGTAAACATTTGATCAAGATCAAAGAACATTTTCATATTGTATTTTTCTCCCCTGTCTAGCTCCTACTGAAATATCATTCCTTGGGAAAAAAACCCTCCAAACAAACCCCAAAAGAACAAAGCCATCCACAAAAGCTGTCCTCTGGTTTGAGACTGAACCTCCTCATGATGAAAGATGAATTTGGTGCATCTGGGGAGAGACTAGCTAGCTGCAAGCAAGTTTCCACCAGCCCACGCTACCAACTATGCTCAAACCACCCATAGGGACCTGAAGAAACTTGATTGCCCATTCCAGCCAAACTGGTGTCCAGGGAATTGCAAATGCCAGGCAATTCCTCTGATATAGGAGATTCTAGTTACCTAATAGCTGAGCTGTCAACACTGTCCTATATGAGAATGGTGGTTACTGGTGTGGCCAAACGGATGACTAGGCATGTGCTTAAATCCTATTCATTATATTCAGTTGAATGTTTTCCTGAATCCTGGGGAGTATTTCTCATTTGTGTGTTGATAGTGCTCAAAAGCTGCCCCAAAAACAGGCGGTGCAGAAGAAGAGAAACCGCACTTTGCTCCAATGGGTTCACTGACTGACGAAGGAAACAGTCGAGGTGCTCGTAGGAAATAACAACAGGCAAAGCGAGGCCAGGGAAAAGGAGGGAAAACTGTTTTTCCTGAGCAAATGCTTGCAGTGGCCAACTTCTGAACATCTGGCCTCCCAGTGTGTTTTCTCACATCATGCCAATACCTGACTGGAATAAACAACTTTATCTAGATCCTTGTTTCTTACCATCAGAGGCTGATAAGAAAACTTATTCCTATCAGCGTGAGATTCGAGCAGAGGGAAGAAAGATTTATGCCCGTTTGAAACCAGCCTCCACCCTGCCTAATTGTTTAGTGCTGTGGAGAAACATGAAGTTTAATCATGCAGATTTGTATTTTCCAGGAGGCTGTAGATCACAGCATCGGTGCTGCTCTCGCCACCCACCAGGCAGTCAGCACACCGCTCCGCTTTGTTTTTACATGGAAATGACAGCGTGCTTCCCTTCTGCAATTTACTGTAATGCTGATATTTTGTACCTCTACAGCTCCCTTCCTTCCCTGGGATCTGACTGCTTGGGAAACCTGAATATATTAAGCCCACAAGGCACTCCGGTGGTGAAAATAATTTATATTCTGATGGGCCAAACAAGGCACATTACTATTCTGATGGCACTTTGAGATATTTCCAGCCCTGTTTGTTGCCACTTGTACAGAATTAGTCCCCATCCAGTTGTTCGGATTCAGCTGGATCTGATTCAGCTGAGCAATCCACGCTCACGGTCCGAGACTCGCTCTCCTCCTTCTGCAGGATCATTTCTCGGACCTGTTCTGGGCAGCTTAACGGGCACGAATAAATGGTAACTGGTGCTGATATGAGGTGGGAAAGGAGATAGGAAAGGAAGGACAGGTTTAAAATGTTCCCCTGAAGAAATTGCAAACTGGAAGTAGCTCCACAGGTGAAGACATCAGCACCTGTAGGATTGGAGACCAGCTGTTCTTCTATTCTTCTAGTTTCTATTCTTGTCTTTTAAACTTCACCTTCAGTCATAGATACCTGCAAACTTTACATTTTATTTGCAAGCCCTTTATACTCTCAGCTGTTTAAGCAGAGGTACTGCCTTGGATGGGGAAATATATTTGAAAAAATTATCTATTTTCAGCACTTATAAGCAGCATTCAAGCTGTCAAAAGTCTCTTGTCACATATTCAGCTTTATAAAAACTCTTTCCTGTAGGTGTGCAGGTTCTTTGTAAGAGTATGGGAGCTGGGCTCAATTTTTTCCTTACAGGAGGCTCATCGTCCAGCTTGGAGCATGTCCCACAACAGCTTAAAAGAAAAATTCACCCTTAATACCATTGCCTTATTATTATTACCATCTTGCATCCACTGCAAGCTTGACTATAACAACTGAATTTTAACTGTCAGATTTGAGAGAGATTTCCTATATCTTTTCGATCACTGAAACAGGATGAGGACAATTTTTACTGCTTACATATTTTTGCTGGTTTTGTGTTGAGGAGCTATTTGGCCCCGCAAACAGGCACACACGTGTGGGGGCCACGTGTGCAGGCACACTCAGAGCTTGGTGTAAAGCATTTTTTGTGGGCAGTAAAACTGGTTATTTCTTTATGTGCAGACAAGTTCAGTAAAATGGCTGAGATTCCCTGTGGTAAACCAAAATCTTTCATATAAAACCAGTTTGATCTGGGGGTCCCAGCTTGAACAAAAGCTGACTTGAGCAGTTTAAAAGTTCAAGTGAAGTGCATTAGGGAGCTCTCAGTAAAGTTCACCATGACTGATGGGTTCTGCTATGGAGAAGTACAAGAACTGGGGTTTAAAAGGTTTTCCCATTGCAAGCTTTCTCCTTTTATCACTTCCAAGGCAGAAGACATGAGATGCCCTGCACTGTGCTTGGCTAAACAACGATCTCGTTAACCTTTCACACTTGTGAATGCCATGTCTTCATAAAAAGTAACGACATCCATTTGTAGAGCTGATGGCAACAGAGTAACACATTACAAAATAACCATATAACTATTTATTTTAAGCATCCCCATTACTTTGGCCAAATGTAGCAAAGGCACTCTGACAAAGAAGTACCTACCACCACCTCTGCCTTATCTTTTGAGCATGTCTGAACAGGAGATTAATTTCTGCGATACCTCCATTTAACATGATAACAGAAAGAAAATAGCTACTCTAAGGGGATGTGGTATCTAAGTGTTTTGACATGTCTCTATCTCTTCAAGCTCTCACACTATATCCATTTCTGTGATATCTGCACACCTTTTGACCTTCTAAAAGATGAAAAATCATTCTTACCTCTGGGGTTTTTTTAAAATGTTAATTAAAACACCCGCTCAGTGCATGTCAAAAAATCACCTACTAAGCAAGGACCCGTAGATACTAGTTGGCAGCATTCCTTAAAGATGTTTTCCCCAAGAGCTGGTTTGGTTTCCACTTTCAGTGCCTGTCTCAATATGAACCTGTGCTTTGAGGAAGACAAATCTCCTGAAACCTTTGCAAAAATACAGATCCATATAGACATAGAGAGGTTTAAGACTGCGTGCTGTCAGCTGTGCTATCCGCTCCCCCTTCATACTATTTAGCAGTGGAATTCACAGTAATTAAATCACAGTCCTGTACCCTCAAATGATTAGAGAAACTCTTCCATTGCAAGTACAGGCACAAAACATGCCAGGACACAAACAATGGCTTCTTTGGAAGGCCAGTCTTCAAAAGGATTATGTATGACTTCCCACCCTCAGTCCAAGTGACTGTCATTTCTCTGGACTTCTGCTTCCCCTCTTTGTTCCCAAGCTCCTTTCTTGCAACTCCCACCCCATGCCCCATACACTACTGACCTCTACACTTCACCACGATGAGGACACTCAAGATGTCCAGCTCTCATGGGGCTCCACGGAGCACATAAACCCCTGTGGGGGGCTAATCTGGCAATTCACAGGGGCCTCCAGCAAACACTTTTTCTTGGATTTCTTCAGGCAAAGTGCAAAGGTTCACCCTCCTTTGCCCCCAGACAATGTCCCCAAGAATAATTGTAGTTTCAAAGGCTGCCAGTGAGTTTTCCTTCTCTCTCACCTGCCATCCCTTCCCCCCTCAGACTAATTTTGACTGCATTAAGTCATTTTTCTCACAACTCTAATCCCAGCATGTTTGCTGGCATAGTTTCAGCTATTTGGGAGCTGCCCGGAGGCAGTGGACACTGATCCTGCCTCACCTGCAGTTAACTGCTCCTCAGTGCTGTCTGGGGCTGGGAGCAGGTAGCGCTGGATTGCAGAGAGATCTCCCTGCACCCACGGACACAAGACACCGGCGCATGTGGTGCACGTGCGTGGTGAATAGGATGCTCAGGGAGTGCCATGTGCTGGACAGTTCATTCATATCGGAACTGGGAAAATAAATGGAGTTTTAAATCACTGTTTTTCCTTCAAAATGCCCTCATTAACAAAGTATTTTCTATTTGTTACAGTGGCCATATCTAGAGAACACAGCAGGGTGCTTGCAATAATTGTTTGTTCTTCTTTTCTATCAGTTTCTATCCCATTTGTAAAGCTATAGCTTCATTCTCACCTGTTATGATACCTTCACTGGAAATAATAGATGGATAGTGAACAATCTGAACGTTCAGTATATTCAATAATACAAATTAAGTATACAAAATCCAGTGCCGCCTTCTGCAAGAGCGTTGATCTCATTCCCTTTTCCTTTACAGGTGAGTCGCGATCAAGAATGAATTCCATACTGACTTTGATCTGGATGGAAAGGACATAAAGACTCCACGCTGCAAGCATGAAACGAATTCCAATTTAAATCCATATGGATTTACCCTAGGAAGTACTCTGAATTGGATATCATTGCTATTACCAACTGTACACTGGTCTTAAAGTCCCAAGGTGGTGGATTATATCGAGGCACACGTTCAGAGAAAGCTTATAACCACAGTGAACAATTTCAGATAAAAAAAGAAAAAGAAAAGGAGAGAAAAAGCATAGAAAACTAGTGCGTCTCAGACATCGCTGCTCTTTGCAATCCTCCAGTGTCAACCGAACTTTCCACTTGCTTGGTTTTTTACTTCTGCAGCAATTTGTAGATAAACACCTGGACTGACCCCTAGAAATACTCCTTTTTAGCAAAGGTTGTTAGGCAGCAATTTCCAGAAGGCGCTATCACAGGGAGCAATCCAGCACTGTCAGTGGGGGAAATAAAGCAGGTGACCTGCGAAGCATTTTACAGCTCTGAGTAGTTTGCTTGTTTGTTTTTTACCTAACTTATTACCAACTTCTCTGCGGTGCTTCCTATGAATCACACCCTGTCTCAGCTGCAGTTTGCACATAAAAGTTACATGGCAAGGAAGAACCAATTGCTTACCACCCACTTAAGCTATTTATAACTAATGAAAACAGAAAGTGTCCGTATTAATGAAGATCTACTGAAGAGCATGTCAAACAGCACCGTAATCTGCTGACCAGAGAAAGGAGCTGCTTTGTTGACATGTCACTTAACACAGATGACAGAAAGATGCTTGTTATTTTCAGGTAATTAGTTTCTGAGAAGAAAAGGAAAGTCTCTTACAAGCTGAAATGATTTATTATTGGTTTTATATTAAAACATATGTGAAGGTACATAACCTTTTTGTGGTGTTTACAAGTTATCCTTCTAGAACTGCCAGGCATGGTCCAAAAAAGAGAGGGGATGAACTTGGAAGCATTAGGGGGAAAAAAAAAAAAGTCACACAAGCTTTGGATGCTTCAAGAAACTGGTGAAGGGCTGAGGGTTGCTGAATTCAATGGTATGATAGGAAATATGTCAGTCTCAGGATTTTTGGTAGCAGTTTTTGGTAACAGGCTGTTCAAGAAAGGGCAACATATTTGGGCCACGTTCCCTTCAGATATACCATGAAAACCATCACACTAATAACAGGTAAAACTTGTGGGAAGGAGCCTTTCAAACCCGCACCAATTCCAGCCTTACAGTCCTAATACTTTGTCCCACAGTACCTCTTTTTACGATGAATGGAAGCAGATTTTATTTGGTTTATACCTTTCAGGGTGCAGTTTATCAAACCAGAAGAGCTTTAATGTGATTTTTCTCCTGCCTTTTCTAACCCTCTTCCTTCCAGTCCCTAAGGTTACAGGGGAGGGACAGACAAAATGTTAGAGGCAGTGTTGTCCTGAAGTTCACGCTGTGCAGTTGGTAGGCAGGTGTGCCCTTGACCGCGGTGCCCGAGAGACAAACCAACAAACACAGCAGAAGTGAAAGGTCTGCAGTGGTCAGCAGGTCCCTCAGCAACTCACACGGCTACGGCAGGACCCGCTCACGTAGGGGCAAGGCAGAAACAGGATCTCTCTCTAGCTGAGAGAGAGACACGATAAAAATTATTTGGGTGGGAGGGGAAAAAGTGAGAAGAGATTGTACAAGGTATTTGTAATACGGCCTGGGAGGTAAAGCCTTCTGGAAACTCAGTGTGATCCAAACCTAGAGTAAAAATAGAAGCTGGGAGATCCTCAGCTCACGTTTCATAGGGGAAATCAATCACAGCAATGGAGGAGCAGGAGGGATGGTGCAGACTGAGGCAACAGGGCAGGGAGCGAGCACTGCAAGAGCACAGAGCTCTTATTTCTGCAAAGCCAGCTCAGGTTTCACTGCGCTCCTAGTGCCTTCAGTGGGAATGCTCAGCCGAGCCCGAACACCTCGGAAAGTCCCAGCTGTATTTCCATTATGTCTTTTCTTTGACCCCAGCTTCCGTATACCAGTCTGTCTCATGAGCGGACACTAAACTTGCAGGTTTGCAGAAGAGAGTAAATTTATCTGGACCTGAAGGTAGCTTTTAAGTTATAATTAAATTTAAAAGAGATTAATTGTGTGGCATAGTGTAAACATGGTCCCTGTGCTTTTTAGGGTGAGCAGTCGGGGAAAGGTGCATGGCCAGGCACTGCCCATGGAGGGACAGTCATCACGTAAAGCATCTATCGCTGCTTTCAGGTATGCCGTCAGTAGCCTATCTATTCACAAAATAGTAACGTAGATGAAGGACATAGGAATTATTTCTACATGCTGCAAATCGCATACATGAAAGGGATAGTCTGCTGACAGGAGTGTTTGTAAGAGGCCTCCACCCATGGGCCATGCCCTGCACTGATCTGATGTGCTACCATTCGCCTCTTCTAACTCCAACTGCTGTGGCTTTTGGCAGAGATGCATCTGCACAATGGCTGTAATGGGAAATCGGATGAAATTGGGCAAGAAAAGAAGACAGAAGACCGTGCCAGCAGAAGGTATGCAGTCCTCATGAGAGCTGAGCATCGGCTGTGTTGACACACACGCTTTCCACGCAGAGTATCTTGCAACTACTTTAACAAGTCAAGGCAACATATAGTTAGTCCATAGCTGAAGTTTCCAAATACCAGATGTCACATTACATCACTTCTTAGTGAGTAATGTTCTCTCATGTTATGCAATGTTATGAGCGGTAGTCTGTTATTTCAAAAGTTGCCAAAAGAAAAGCTCTGCATTTTTAGAGGTTTGTATTTTTGTTTTGTTTTTGTAGCCATTATTTTTACAACCGGATTGTGTTCCCTTTTTATTTACCTACAACACTGTAGCCTACTTCCCCGGAAGAGTGGATGCAGGTGCTGCCAAGACTGCCAGCATGAAAAGCAAGTCAAATTTTTATTGGGTACTAGGCAAGGCAAGTGGTAAATAACAGCCTTGCTAAGTGGTGGATGGGAAGAGCAGCACCAATATTTTTCACTCACACAATTACATGCTCTTTCTGCTCAGGGATGAGTTTGCTCTAAAATGGTTTTTCACACACACATATATAACATGTTGTGTTCCTACACTGGTTACAAACCAGATGCTGCAAGTCATCAGTCTCAGCTGGTTGGGAATGATGGGGTAAGCCACCAGATGAACAGAGAAAACACAGACTGGATGAAATTGCAAGTTCAGACCTGAAAAAAAATCAAGCTTGCTGTGGTCACATCCATCACCGACTGAAGTCACTAGGACTGTGTCCACACAGCAAAAGAGAAAGCCCATACAAGGGTGCTGAGCACTGATCAATAGCAGCATTCAACTGACATTACTGCATGTGCCTCAGGAGAAAAGGTGGGTTGGTCCATCTTCCCTAAACACCTACACTTGGAATGTCTCCACTTGAGTTCTCCTAGTCTCCTTTTAGAGTCCACACAGGCACTTCCAATTTACCCCTAACCTGATTTAACATTAGTTGTCTTATGGGCAGACCAAAAAAAGGAGTCCTACCCAATAATATAATAGGAAAAATCTTTAGGATAGGCTTTCACACGTGAATGGAGAGCAGGCAGCTAACAAGGGCCTTTCCATTGATTCCAATGGGAAGCACAGATTTTACCCCAAACCCCTAAGACATTGTCACGAGCAGTTTCATACAAAACAGTCTCAATCACAGGGAGATTTTGCCTCATGCATACAGTGCCTCAGGTTTACTTCAATTATAGCAAAATATCTGAGGTTCCCAGTGAGGAAAATAGGGTATGAAAATGCTTGGAGCCTCTCCCTCCTCTGGGAAAGGATTCAGGGAGCAGCTGAATCTATACACCCGTGAACTCCTCCAACTTTCAGAGCATCACATCATTTGCTGTTGCCAGATATTCCCAAGATGTGGGTTCCGAGGGATGAATAATTCAAACTGCTTCATCTATCTGCCGAATGTGCTACTTTAAATAAAATGATGCGTGTGTAGTAACAGAGGGAGCAGGAACCTTCATTTCCTTTTGCTTTTAAGGTCAAAGATTGAATCATGTGCTAACTGCTGTTGCAAGCTCTGCCTTTTAAACATGCCCAGAATTATGACCTTTCCATTGTAGTCTAAATACCGGGTTCAGTTATAGGATCATCTTGGTGCCCTGTGCATGATTTATAAAGTCACGTGTCAGTGAGTAGTAAAAGGGATTTACAGGAGATTGCAGGTCAAAAGGGTTAGGGCACACTGGAAATATTAGAAACAGAAGTAAATTTAGCATAAATGAACATACTAGATATTGACTGGATGCCAAAGCATGTATGGGATTTAAGCCATTGTTTTCTATGGTCCTGAGCCAAAGTACAATGTATAATGGTCCCAGATTGGTGGATTTATGAGTGAATGATTAAAAAAAATAGTAATCAAAGCTATTAAAGAGGGGAAAGAATCTGAATGTCACTGCTCCAATAAATGTTAAAATTAATACAAACCTAGATCTCAAAGGTAAAGAGAAATCTTTCAGTAGGTAAATTTATACACTTTGGAGAATTTCCATAGAGCTATTTACATTTTGTCTTCTAGTCAGAAAAGTACAAATCTCTCTCTCACTTCTACATACTTGGGCTGCACTTCACATTTTAATTTCATCCTGCAAAATCAGCTATTTAATTCTTTGCAAAGCATAACTGCCCAGAATACATAGGGTCCAGCCCAGAAATGTTTTATTAATAAGATAGGTTAATTATGTGATTCTGATAAGAAACCGAAGGCATTTTGCTGCTTCTTTCTGTCACATGATTCCCCTCCCTTTCCCCTTTTGACAAAACAGTTAAAGAAACAAAAACACAGCCAAAAAGATAAAACAAAAATCTTAGCTAATGTGGCATCTTGTGTATTTTCTAAGTTCTGTGCTGTCAGCAATAAAAGAAAAGCCTCCAAGGCAGAGAAACTTCAGACCCCAGGATACCTCCAGGCATAGGAGAGAAGCCTTACTCTCTGCCTCAGTTCTGCTGTGCAAGAACTTTGACTTTCAGGTTTTTATAGAAAAAAAAAATAAAAATCCATTTTCTTCCTTTTTAAGTGGTTCTGCATGGGGACTACACGAAGGGTCTCATGACAGTTTTCCACGCAACCCCTTCCTCCTGCCCCCATCTTTCATTTTAAGACAGTTTGTAGCTGCTCCTGGAAGAGTTTTCTCATGTGTGCTATTTCAGTCTGGTGTGTCCATCCTTCTTATGCTTTCCTTGTTTTTAATATCCACCTTCCTGTCCTTCCCAACGCTGCCCTTCCTCTCCCTCTTTCCTGGTTTTGTTTGATGACACCCATCTCTCATGTCTTCCAGAGGCACAGCACATTAACACTGCTTTTGCTGGTTATTTGCACCCTTTGGTAAACACAAGGAAATTCAGGAATTACCATTTTTGATGGTTCCTAACGGTGCTTCAGGAATAACTGTGGGCCTGTTGTCTCAGACCCTTTAAGCTTCAGAGCTTTGTGAGCATAACCGTACCAGGTATGAGCATGGCTTTTTCTCCAAGCCACAGAAAAGCAGATAACAATCCTTTACAATTACCGTGATGTCTCTTGTTCTGCTTTTGCAAACGGGAATAAGCTACGCTGGCTGATAAGAACACTCTTACCCCGGTTCAAGTGAAGGGGAATAGGTTAGGCCTTTGGCGACGCTGACATTTAAAATGACGGAAATATAAACCCAGGCTAGACTTTAGGAGATTTTAAATCTGGATAGTGTGTTTGCTCAACTCTTTCAAAAGTGCTAAAGGAGTTCGCTTACATTTACAGAAAGTATGATTTTAACTGTAAAAAAAGTGCTACCAAGAGGATGTGAGCCAAGTATGGTAATCTCAGCCCCCAGCTCTGCCAAGTGAGTTAATACCCCTGGCTGTCAGCTGGAGGGTGGCAGTAGGTGGTAGGTGGTGCTACTTCCCCAGCAAAAAAGGCATCCAGAGACAATGCAAACTGCACTTTGATTTTTTCTTTTTTCCCCTGCTTTTATAATAGGACTCAGAGTTGCTTTACATCCTTTAAATAACCCAGACTAGCAAAGCTTCTGCTCAGCCAGAGCAGCACAGGAAATAAGAGACTTCTGGGT
This sequence comes from Eurypyga helias, assembly GCF_000690775.1. NCBI lineage: Eukaryota > Metazoa > Chordata > Aves > Eurypygiformes > Eurypygidae > Eurypyga > Eurypyga helias. The sequence continues at coordinate 206,956 of NW_010252044.1, read as the reverse complement.
CCAGCTTTAAAGACACAGTAGCATCAGCACCACCTCGCAGTCCGGATCAAGGGATAAATTGTAGGTGAGGCGTGCTGCAGCCAAACAGGGAGACACGTTGGGCTGTGTATACATGGTACCTGCTTCCGCACCGGGATGGCACTTGGAATGCTGCCTTTTGTGCATGTCAGAGCAAGGTCACACACCTGTCTGTGCCAATTTGCCCACAAACAATGCTATAGAAGAACATCATCTTTACAGAAGGAAATGGGAAACGCATCTAAAAGTTCCATCAAGTCAATGAGTTCACGTTAGGCAGATCCTGCAGGCTACACCAAAAGCATGTGGGATGTGTCAGCGCTTGGGATACCCCTTTATAATTCACTTTAGTGGAATATACATCAGAGTTAAAATGATCAGGCCGTTATCAAGCAGATGTTGGACACAATAGACCTGGACTGTAGAGTATCTCTCGTTTCAGGTATCTGTGTCAGGTCTCTGTCTGAAATGACCTTTGAGACTCTTTCCAGGAAGCTGGTGAACCCACTGTTTGCAATATGCTTTTATAGACTTTATCCAGACTCTACGGAAAGGGAGAGCAGGAGGTTTCTAGTCCATTTTGCCCTTTGCCCCCCCCCTCCCAGCTCTGCGCTGGAAGGGGTACACGGGTACCCTTGAGAACAGCGCGGGAGCTGGTAGGACCTTCCTGGAGGTTTGCAGCTGGTAAAACCAGTAAACAGAAGTCAGCACAGCACTAGAGCAGGCTGAAAAGTAAATACAGGAAGCTGACTAAAAAATGGAACCACAACAACAACCACCCCTCCCCCCCGTAAGAAAATCATGATGGATTTTTTTTTTTTTTTTTAAATCCTCACAACTTGAACAGAGTCAAGCTTGGAATAACACACACAGAGAACACCACAAAGCCTGGCTCTCTGCTACCAGGCTTTCCAAATAATTTTTAAACAAGCGAGGGCTATAGAAAACTAAGGAACAATAGAGCAGACCTACGTGTTTGTTTTAAGCTCCAGAAGCTCCTGCGATGGTTGGATGTTGGAGGAGCAGGAGCTTGCACTGGGGTTGCTGGCAATTTCCCCTTTGTCTATTCAAGGTAAGCTGCAACAATAACTTCCTGCTCACTCTCCTGTGAAAATACCCTCTGTTTGTGGGTATGAAAATAGCTCCGCGTCCCGTAGTGCCGCAACCTCCAGAACACTTCATCCCTGGGCACGGAGCTACTTGCACATGGAAGTGAACCTTTGGGGGACAGCTCATAAATCAATTCTCAGATGCCAGATGCCCCCAAGCTATATCTATCCAGCAATTTGAAGCATGAAGAGCTTAAAAGTCAAGGGCCAAATTCTGACAAGAGAAAATGCAAGGATATATTAATTAAGTTTGGAGAAGCAGTGTTATTTGTGAAATAGCTGCAGCAAAGCGAGTCAGGTGGTGTCATTCTACTGCAAATTCATTTCTGGAAATTCATCTTTAGGATCTCAGTCCCCTTTCCCTAGAAGTTGTGGGTCTACAGCAATTTTTATCCATTCAGTGTCATGAAAACAAACAATAATGAGAATGCAAAACTAAGATCTACCATACTGTGGAGTATGTGAGAAATATTTATGTAAGAATAAGACCTCAGATTTCACAAAGGAAGTTTAAATATTGATGCAAAAAATTGTCAGGAAAAAAAGCAGAGAGTATCATGACAAAACTTGTTTGAAATTCATCTCTACTCTAGGCAATTTTTCCCTTCACAAAAGTTTCAAGTTTTGTTTCAATATTGCTAGAACTAATTCTCTCCATAAGAAACCCACTAATGCACAAATAAATCATCACTTCAGCCTGAAAGATTTTTCACTTTGGGTCAAATGGTCTGGTTTCTGCTCCAGGAGGAATAATGTTTGGTCTTCCTGTTTGCTGGAAACTGAAATAAAATTGGGTTTGTATGGCCCAAAGTGAAGAGTTTTTCCTTGTTCTTTCCTTTTTCCCAGACCTACCAGGCAAACAAAACACAGGTATTTGTACACCTCTTCTAAGGATGCCTGTTGGGATTTTCAGGAGCACCTAAGGATCTGTCTGCATCCTTAAGCATTTAGAGAGTCTTGAATATAGCCCTGACAATGCCATAAGGCTTTCTCTAAACCAGCATGCTTCTTGACCTAGGATGTCATCAACTAATCCAGCTGAGAAAGAATTGAGGTTTCCTAGCTCTTATCTGACACCACTTCCAAATAACTAGGCTTTACCTAAGAAAATTATGTTTGTTTAGAGCCCCCTCAAAAATATTCCCCAATATGGCTTGCTGCAGGGAATCGGCAGTTTGACAGTTGCAGGAATCAGGTTTTTGTTGACATCTGTTTTATGAGTCATGGCTGCAACGTGCCATGGTAGCAAGCTGTGCTGATATCCTAATAAAAGTACACCTAATCATCCAGGTGCAACAGGGAAGCAGAGCACATGCTCAGTGCATGCTGTATCACACGTCTGATTTCATTAGCGGGTCTGTACAACCCATTAAAGGAAAATGATGAGCATCCACCAGCAGCCAAACTGAGTAATATTATTTGCTAAACGCTCAGTCTTTGCACTCAGCCAGAGGTACCAGACAGCTAAAAGATGAGAAAGATTAGCTCAGCCACAATTACCTTTTCCTTTGAGAATATTTTTCCACCTGCTTCCTAACCCCCTGTTTTTTTCTATTACCACATTCGCATGGGGCTCATGTTTTTAAAATGGTTAATGAAAATCTTTTGTCCTCCCTCAACCCCTATTTTAGGAACCTCTATTTTTCCTCTTTCCTGGGTCATTCTTAATAGCATCACCAGACACAGAAGGATCTGTTAAGCCTGTGAGCAGACAGGGCTGGGAGTCACAGCAAAAGAGGCACTTCAAGGTGAACTGAGTAATGAAGACTCCTGCAAAGAAGGGGACATATGTAAGCTATGACATCGCCAGGAGCCAGATCCTTACGTGGCACGAGCCCGGCTGTCGCACTGGAGCAGCAGAGATTTATCACAGCGTTATGGTGCACCGGTCGCGTTGCGTTCTTGACACAGTAGGTGCTGGGAGAGAGAAATAGGGGTTTTTTCCCTTTGAGTTGGTTATCGGGTTTTTTAGTGAAGATTCAACTGGTCTGAGAAAGGCCCAGATTGCAGCATAAACTTTACTCGGTGCACAATGCATAGAGAGCTCCTTCATTGTATAAGTACCTTCTACCTAATCCTCAATCTTGTCAATATGTATTTACCCTTAATAACTTGGATCTGGGTCATCACTTTGTCTTCCATTTGTTTCAGTGTGTCCTAAGCTCTGGCTCTATTCCTGTCAAAGCTAAATGCTTGGTATTCCCCCTAAGACCTGGGCAGTTTCCAGCTTCTGTCTCACAAAATAAAACAAGCTATAAACAAAGGTTCTTTCCAGCCAGGCACTGTATTGTGGGCACAAAGACTTGCCAGTATCTGAAATTTCCCACCCTTAAAAGTATGTCAAAGGTATTTTCACAGCTTCTGCCCTGTGTCATTTCTCCAAAACATCTCAAGTCATTTTCCTTTAGGAGAACAAGGGAGACAAAGAAAACACACACACAAACACCCCCAACCCTATAATGCATGTGTCAACAGGTGAGGTCTAAAAATTTCATTAGAAAAAAGGGGGAAGCAGTAACAGCTGCACGCGTGTTTGGAGGAAATCAGAGGGGCACTTTCCATCTGGCATGTGCTCCACAGGCAAAAGAGCTTTTATAAGACTTGGAACTCAAAGGCCACTTATATTTTGGGGAGCAGGCTATTCTTGTACTGCTCATTTTAGGCAGCACAGCAACAGCTACCAGTCAAAATACCCCACTATCCCTCCCTGCAGAGTTCACACTGCAGTTAAAAAAAAAGTCTAGCTCCAAGTGTGAAGATGGATATGGCCACGGTGAGGATGTCTTGGTTTTGCTTCAACCAGAACCTGTTGTGAAATGCTACACCAGACCCTTCCGTCTCCGAGCTTCGTGTGTTTTCCCCACTGATTTAGGGGATCTGACACAAAGGAAGAATCCATGCTTTCAGCCTTTTTAACCACTGCAGAAGGAATCAAAAATGAACCAGTGATGCAGATAAACGCTTCCTTTCACCTCGACTGCACCCAATTCTGCATTGTCTGGTACACGAGTACAGACAGTGCCTGCACCAAAGAGCAAATGGGGTTTGCTTTTTTTTTTATTACCAGGTTTGCCCAGAAGCATTTTTCCTCTACCATAAAACTTAGTCAGACTTAGACAAAGCAGCTTGCTGGTGATAAAATGAAATTAAAATTTCAGAAGAGGTGGATGCCTGTGAAGGGAGAGGGCAGAGAGCAAAGCAGGGAGTGAGGAACAGCCTGGGAGTTGAGGTAATCACTTGAAATATGGGATGACCCACAGGTCCTTCCCTCTAGGATGCTTTCGCATCCTACACAAGGGGCCATAACCACAACAGACTGTGGGCTTGCCTTCTTTCTGGTTTTAAGGACAAATCCCATCCTGGAAATCTTTATCAAACTACGTTTTCCCAAAACACACGCATTGCTATGGTAAGATCTGTTTCAGAACTCTGCTTTATCTGACAAAACCTGAGGGGTCACACATGCCCAGAAACCCCTAATATTAGGTACCTATACCACAGCAAGCCCGGGCTGTCCTTGCCATGGCCACTGCTGTGCTAAGCCCTGTACTAGTGAAGAACCAAAAGCACAGCTCCCCCTCCAAGCAGTTTACACTGTATAAATGAGACTGAAAGTTGCAAAAGCACAAGGGAGCATTTCTCACTTTGAGCTGTCAGATCTGATTTGACTCATCAGCTCTCGCATTCACTGGATCTTGCGCAATAGCGCTCATATTTAAACCTGACATCATCAGCTGGCTCAGTGTGAGCTGACCACTGCCTGAGATGGTCCTGGTTTTGATGGTGTGTCATCATACCACAGAACAAACTGCATCTCCTCACTCAAGCCCTGACCCAGCAGGATGTTTAAATGTGTTTTAAGCTTTACTCAGGCGAATCCACGAAGCCAAAGGCACTATGCTTATCTGGCCATGTTACTATGTCTGCAGTGGACTTTTGGGGGGGCCAATGCATCTTTATTTTTTGATTTAAAAACTGAAATGCAGCTACATTTCAACTTGAAATTCAGCTTATCAATTCAGTTTGACACATCAGCAATCCTTTTCTGTAAATTAGAGAGCTGAGCAGCACTGCTTTTCCTGCTCAGTGCTTCTTCCCCAATTCCTACGACTGATCTTATTTTGCAGTGTTTCTCTTTCCTACGTCCTCTGAAGCAGAGATGCCTTATGGAGCCTGGACCTGTTGAGTTAATTGTGCAGAGGTTAGCTCTGCCACCCCTGAGCTATGTGAAGGGCTGCTATCCTATAGGCAATCCAGCATAAGGCAAGGGAAGACAATAGCATGCCGCTCAGAATAGTAGGAGCGCAGAAAGAAATCAGAGGGGTCAAAAGAGACTTGGTAGAAAAGAAATCAAATCTCTGGCAAGACTGCATATTTTAAAAACAAGCAAGAAAGTTGTTTCTCAGTGTCCAAGCTGGAAACAAGCTGATCAGTCGTAAGAAAAAGCTAACACAGCAGTTCACTCCAGCAGGCTGAGCGCCTCCTTGGCTTCACTCTTCTTATGCCAAACAGGAAGATAGCAGCTAATCAAACCTGCTAACAGAGCACTTCTCACCCACTCCTGTGTATCCTCTGCTGTTCCCCAAACGCACAAATGTTTGCCACATAGTCTGTTATGTGGTAAGCAGCGTGATATTTAATATATTTGCTTTACATTCAGCTGCCCCAGCAAGTGAGAACCTACCAGGAAGGAAATCAGCCAAACCAGTTACTTAAGCCCCCTGAGAAGGAGCCACACATACAGGGACTGTTTGTATCTACCACTGTACCTTTGGATGGACATTCATGGTGGCTCTAAGGTCCATCTGGGCCATCACCCTGTTTTTGAAGAAAAAGGTGTAAGAGAAAAGCAACCCTACAGCCAAACTCTGACAACGTGCCTTCCCTCCTTCCCCCAGTCTGCAGCAGGAGCACGCAGATCACTTGTCCAAACTCCAACCAGCTCACCTAAATAAGGACAGAGAAGAGCGGGCAATTTTTTTTTTTTTTCTTAGACTTGCTGAATTTCCTAGCAAGCTTCAGAAGCAGTTACAAATGCAGCAGGTGGAAATTATGCTGTGGTTGAGTCAGTTTTTGTCTGGTTGCCTCACATTGATTTTTAAATCTCCAGGCAGGAGTGACAACAGTATCTACAGGGTGTGAACAGACAAGTGCATCAACATATGTACGGGGTTATTGTGTGCATGTTATAAATGTACGAGTGTGTCTCAGTGGCATTGTTCCTGAAAACAATTTCCCAGTGTTTTTCTTTTCGCGCTTTTAAATGTAAATGTTGAACACTAATAAAATATGAATGATGAACGTCTCTCGCTCCCTGGTTTAAAGAATGGCCCAAGTCACGAGTAACATGAAACCACAGATTTTTCCCAGGAGTAATAGTAGAAACTTCATTACTTGAATCATTTGTAATCAGACTAGACAAAGCAGAGGCGATTGTACCCTAGGGTACAATCCTGAACCACTTCCCTTCCACCCCGAGAACTTTTCCCCAGCTGTTGGTACGTGTCTTTGCTTACAGATTACTTGCCAAGACAGGTCCTTTGCTTTCCTAAACATAACATTACTAAAGAACAAGCTTCCAAAATACTGCATGTCCTACTATCCAAATATTCATTTATGTTCAAGGCTACCAGCCTAAATACTATTCACATGCCTTTAATCTCTGAAATTTATTAGCAGTATGTGCTCTTCTGATTTCTCTTGCTAGTCAGCTCATAGAAGTCAATTTGCAGCACAGGGTAGAAAAGAAAGATCTGATCTGTAAAAGAAATTGTTTAAGGTTTTCTTGGAGCTTAATACTCAAAATCTCAACTAATGGCCACAAAAAGCTTCCATTTTCACAAGGAACGCATGCCTGAATGACAGGGCAAGCACTAAGTAGGGTTCTGATTTCTAGTTCACATGATTTAGTTTGGCTAAAATGAGCTCCACAAAACCAGATTTTCTTGATATCTCCTTGGGAGCTTCCACATCGTTGCAGAAATGAATTCTGCTGTCTTTGTTACACGAACCGTGTTGAGAATGAAAATTCAGTGTAGCATGAGGATAAACTTGGCTGAGGCACACACATCCAAGAACTCAAAACATGCAGAATCCAGATCAGGTTCAAAGCCAGGGATCCCGCCAAGTCCCACCACTGGTCACCCTGGCACACTGAGGCCAAGCGAGTCTCCACACTGGTTTTGCCCTGGATTAGGAGCTGCTTCTCTAAATAACAAGCTCTTCCTCTTTGGAAGACAGCAGTGATTTTTAATCTGGCCTGTGGTGGTCCTGGCACCTTCGATTTAGGAGACCCATAAAACACGGCTAAAGGAGCTCGAGCCTGTGGAGACAGAACAAATACCAGCCAAGCCACAAAGCGGACTGGTTCTTGTGTGACAGTTCTCCAAGCCCTCTAGTCCCTTAATCCCATAGCTGGACATTAATATACATTTCATCTCAAGTCATGTTAAGCATGGTCATGCTTTCACGTGTACTGGTCTAATATCTGGATATCCGACACAAGCCCGTTTTTAGAACAAGCACCCATCTCTCCTGCCTGTCTTCACATGCCTTAACCTTCATCCAAACTTTTTGCCGGGATTTTTTTCTGGTGGGGTGCTGCTCTGCACACCCCAGCAGCAGGTGTCCCCCGCAGCCTTGGCCAGCTCCAGACATGCAATTCAAACCACTTTGAAAGCAACAGTCTTTGTTCAGTTTGTAGGAATGTGTTAATACAATAAAGCCTTAACAATTAGGAATAGGATCAAGTCCTCATGAATCACTTTTCACACTGTTTTTGCATCCTCTGTGTATGTTTGTCTTTCTTCCCAAGGCTATTCCCAGCTATCGCTTTCCCCTGGAGCCCTATTAGCGTCTATTCTTTGTATTTACTAACAGGAAGCGTCACAGTTCTGTCCTCACCAGCTTCAATCACAGGCCCTCTTAATTATTAGTATCTTTTTCTATTTTTTTTTTAAGCTTATTTGGCAAAATCTGTGTTCCTCTATTCTTCCTGGCTAGCAGGTTATTTCTTTCTTCCTCAAGGTGCAATCCGGTTTCCTTTTGTTGTTAAATTGGCTAATACTGATACTTTCCTGGATATTGGAAAGAGTCCTGGTTGACAACCAACTTCTTTTCATTTCCATCCTGATTAGCAAGCAAATAATAAGTGGAAGCATAATTTATGGTTTGATTTAAGCCACCTCATTCACATTTGGAAGGAAATCTAGGATGACTAAATCTTGAATGGGAAGGCAGGATAAGCAGTATTAAGAAACTGTCAGGGATTGGAATTGCATTAAATGTTCCTCTTTTATTGTCATAGACTTTCGGTCTCCTACATTAAAGAGTTCTCTAGTATTGTCTAGTGTTAATCTAAATACATGAAACCCAGAAAATAAGCTAGAAAATCTGACCATGAAGAGAAAGTTAGATGACTGGCATCCTGCATCTCTCTGTCTTGAGTTGACCAATATATTCTTTCATATATTTCTTGGCAGTCTTCCTCTGTTGACAACTAATCTTTTTCTAAGGCACTGCTTTACATTTATAATCTAAGCTCTTTTGGGCCATTAAAAAAACCCCACAACCACAAAATAAACTGGAAAAAAACCCCACCCACACTCCCCCCCACTATAAATATATATGTATATAGTGTTATTCAAGTTCTTAAGGAATCTTCATGTCTGATGGATGCTCAGAGTCTGCCCTCTGCCTTTCAAGAGCAGCTCGAGGGGTTTGGCAGATTCAGCAGAGAATCCTCTTCACCCCCTCAAATTTCAAGGCTTTTGCTGACAGTGTTGCAGCACAGGTATCGATATGCAGCCACAGGGATGCTCTCTCATCTCCTCTCTTCCTCCCCTGCTCACTCCCCAAGACGGACTTTTCCATTCCTTTCTCTTTAGGCATCAAAATCAAACAGTCAAAGCCACATCAAGTCTTCAGATCTTGGAGAAGTTGATGATCAGCTGCACATCATTATTTAGCACCACTTTTAAAAGATGGGTTCCCTGCCCTCCCCCCCAACCCCAACCCCCCCCTTCACTGTGAAATGTTAGAGCAGGAAACCTCTCCTTCTTAATCTACCCACATCAGAACAGATTGATAGAAAAAACCCACTGCTTTCCAACCCTTAAACTTTAACTTGGCAGTTTATGTTTGTGTCTCAGCTGTATAATTGGCAGAGACATCAGGACTGGACTCATCACTGGTGTAACTGCCAGCCAGGATACAGAATCTCTTTCAAACTTATTTCTGAAAGTGAAATATAAACCACTGTTAACGTGTCATCCTGTACTACTTGTAGTTGCATCTAACCCATCGTTGCATCTCTGAAAATATAAGTGCTTGTCTAATTTAGTCTGGAATACATGTGCTGTTGAATTTGTCTGCAGCTGAATATTGCACTAGATAAAACCCTACGTGACACTGTCACACGCCCTGTGTGCAGGCGAATGGTGCCTCTCACTGACCTGCTCTCACCTTGGTCTGCACATTGATGTTAAAAGATCTTGAAGCACCAGGGACCAGCCAGCCATAACTTCTCCATGGTAGATGATCTCAGGAAAAGCTCTAGCATTGCCCTAAGCTCTCTTGCCTCGTCTCTGACCCTGAACAATGCTTTTTGTGACTTTTCTGCTAAGTTTCAGCCACATAAACCCTTATCTTTGCAAAATCAAAGTTCCTGGATACCTCAACAAAACAATAATGCAAACAAATGTCAGCAAAGCATCACATGGGGAAGAACCACCCCCCCTCTGACAACTAGATTTTATTGGTTAGTGCCATTAGCTAAGCCAAAGGACATAATGTGTCAGAGGACAGATCACGAGGAAGGAATGTTCAAAGGAAAGCTTGGAGAAAGGAAAAATGCAAACCCCACACAAATTGCATGCATGCCCTAGCAAGCAGAGCTGTGCAAAGGTCTGCGGTGTGAAGTGGGAACTCATCTTGAGCATATTCAAGGCTCCCCAAGTGTCCTAAATTAATCATGGCCCCAGCTAGGCCTGATTCAAGAGATGCTTTTAAACTGAGTTCAACTGGATGTCTTAACTATTCTTCCAATTAAAAGCAGAATGAGTCTTTGATTTGCTTGACATATTCCAAAGGAATTTTAATTTTGGAGTAAAATACATAACACCATTTTGTACTTTTTCTTTTTTCTCTGTCTCAAAAAGGAGTGAGGAAAAAGGAAAATCAACCTTAAAAAAGTTATATTGGAAAAATGTTGGATTCTTCAACATTTAACAAAGTCGAACTCACAGTAATCATTCCAATCCCAATTTGATCAGACTTCAGATCAGAATAAAAAGCTCTAACTCCACAAAGCTACATGGATAGAAATGTGAAAACAAAGCAAAAATCAGAAGCAAAAGTGCTACGGCTGTGGCACAGATCTGCCTGCTCTGGGCACAATGCTTTCCCACCTGCGGGGATCCTATCGGGTTTGTCCTAGGTAAAGCAACGTCTGCATTGAACACACCTAATGAATCTCCCAACTTTCCAGACAAAAAGATAACACTTGATGACCAGTTTTCTGTGCTGCAAGTTTCCCCAGTGATTATTTGTGGATATTTCCCTTACACCTATCATAATGACAAATGCTGGCCTTCTCCAGGCATGCGATTGTTTAAGCTCAGCTTGTTTCAGAGTCCACAGTCAAAGTACCAAGTGGATAAATCCTCCCTCTGCCATTCCCATTACATGAGAAGGCGCTGACAGTTGTGGAAAAAAAAAGTACAGGTGGGGTGGGAATGACCTTATGGCAGCATTTTAGAGCCTAACATCAGGCACAAACACCTCACATAAAGGAGCTGTAACTATAACTAGGAGCTACACAACCAATAGTTAGTATTAGCTATTCTGCTCTATTGTATAAATACTCAAAACCGCATCTAGTAGGAGAGGATAGAGAAAAGGCAGTCCTTACACTCCAAAGAGAAGCAAGGTTCATCAGAATCCTAAATGGTCCTAAACCTCCCAAACCCTTCTCTTTTGAGATCAGTTTCTTAGCAGGTGTAAAGTGACAAAATATCCTTATACATAAAAATACACCCAGGGAAGTAAAACAGAAAAATCTGACCTCTGACAGAACTGTTATAAATAGGATATTTGAGAAGTTTTCCATATAGCATCAGCTGCCCTTTAACCCTTGAACTGCAAGCATTTTCCGTCCATCCCTCTAGCCAACTACTGTGTCCGTGTGCACGTATTTATATACACACACACTGGGACTGGGAGTACCTATAGTTTATGGCTGCTTTGGCAAAGTGCTTTACTAATACTCTTACCCTGACCACTTATTGCAGCTGAAGACTTACAGTGGCTTGCAAAAAGCAAACAGACCATTTATCAAAACTCATTTGTGCCGATTCAAGGAGGCCAAAATGCTCATGAGTAAGATTTGGGGACCTGCAAGGCGCTTTACACCCCTGTGGCTAATGAGCAGGTATAAAGCACATAGGGAAGGGAAAGCTACAGGGGATGTTAGGATCTGATGCTGGATCAGAGCTTAGAGCCTTTGGGCTGTTTGCTTGATTGTGTGTTTTGCAATGACCAGTCACAACAACACTTCGCCACAGACCAGCACGTTGACCTCACCAACATCACTCCTGAGTTGTGCCCACGCATCTCGGAACAGAGTTACACAACGCAGAGCCCTGACATGGACAGGTTCAGCGAAACTACACCCCATCCCATCACAGAGCCTAGGACTCAAACATCAAGTTTCCAAGAACAGCAACAACTGACCGTGAAGCATCAGATCCACTCAAGAGCAACGACGAGCACGCGTTAGGTGCTGGCTTGCTTCCCTGAACCACCCATGCAGTGATTCAAGCTCTGGGTCGGAGAGTGCTCGAGCATATGCCTGGGAACTGCTGGAATTGTTCAGCCATGAGCACCAGATGAGTACTGTGATAGCAAGACAGCAGAGGCATGCCCTAAAATGAGAATACATGTCCCAGCACTCTGAGGAACACACTTTTGAGTGCTGAGACGCTCCTGCCACTTTCCAAAGTCTATTTAAATCCTTTTGTACCTGTAAAATTTAGGAGAAAAATCCATCCTCAGTGCATTTCCCAGAGTTGTTCTCACAAACAAATTGCAATGCACTGCATCTTCCCCTCCTGCCGGAAGGATGTGTCAAAGGGAAGGTCACATCCACAACACAGGGACACTCTAAAGCGCTTTTGCATCTGCCTTAAGTACAGTCAGGGTACACAGAGGTACCCTCAAGGGGTGGCAGATGAGCGACTGCTGGAGGGACAGGCAGGGGCTGGAGGACTCTCCTTGCCTAGGCAGAGTTGTGAACGGGTGAGCACTTTTTAGGCAGGCAGGGTTAGCCCAATTCAACAGAATGAAATAATGAAATAGCTGATTTGCTCTTCCTTGGCAACTATAAATAAGATCTCGCTGGCCCCCACTCCCCCACCTTGTGGGTTGCAGAGGTATTTGTTAAAGATATGTGTATTTATGTTAACAGCTATTTATTACTCATAAATAACAAAGTTACAACCAAGTGCTGGGCAAATACAAACAATGTATCTCCTTGAAATGTTGCAAGAATCTTTTGTTCTACTCCTGGGCTCTGATCATTTTATACAGAGGAAATTTACCACAACTGAACCTGAGGCGGCATGCAATGCCTTTAGGAAACTTCATCCCTTTCTACGAGTCATCTCCAGTGAAATTGGCTAGAGAACAACCTGGCATCATTCCTCAAGGGCAATAAAAAAGGAAAACTGAAAAACTTTTCATTAAGCAAGTGTTGAATGAATCAACGTAGGAGAGATATTAAGATCTTTGGTAGACAAAGGAATGGAGTTCTTAGCCGCGTTTGTGGTGCCTTTGCTCTTTACAGATGGGATGTTAGTAGAGACAGTGCCTTGGCTGTGGACAGAGACACAAAACCAGACTGGTTCCACCATTAGGTTTTTTTGCACCACTTCTGACGTAAAACTCAACCTGGAATTCTTGCCAGCCCTGCATGCACACTCATTTCACAGCTTTGACTTCATTCTATAATTAACTTTATTTGGGAAAAGCTAAATTTCAAACCAAAACACAAGTAAGGAGAAAGATGTGAGGAAAAAACAACTTAATATGTAATTCAAAATATCTTTAAAGTACCTCATGTACTTTTCCATATAGCTGCAGTTTACCTTTCAGCTCAGAGACTGGCATTTGAAAGCAAACTAAGGGACCACTTGTCCCACTGATTATTACCTCAACTAGATGATTTCTTCTTTATCTGAGTGGTCATTACTGATAACAGCTATTTACATACTTGCATTATTTATAGCAGCTGTTTATACTCCTTGTCCAGCCCACCACTACAATATACGTGTTAAGTTTTATCAGCAGAGAGCTACAAGCAGACATCTGAAAGCTGAGGTACTGCTACAGCCTTTGGGAAGCTGCTACCCGATTCCTGACAATTACGTTTTTAGACAACACTGACTCCTAAAAAAAAAAACACACCTGAATTCTAGGGAAACAACTCCTTCCCTTTATTCAACTTTTGATAAATAACCATGCCCTTAACTTAGGCACCTGCAATAGCAGCCTTAAACAGAGTGGGATGAATCCAGGCCTTGCTGTTAAGTGAGCACACGGAGCCTTGCCTTTGCCTTATTAAGGCTGGGATTTACACAGGACCTAAAATAATTAGGTCCCCCAAACAACATAACCCCTGGAGGCTCTTTTGAAAATCCTAAGCTAATTTCAGCTCCTGATAAGTGTCCAAATGTTTAGATCCCTATGGAAACCTTCCCTTGGAGTATCTGAACTGTAAGGTAGCGGTATTTGTATTCCCACTCCCCGCACGTTTCCATTGGTATCATTGATATATGGCAAGAATGCAAGTACTAGGAAAATATGTTCACAGTCCCTGGCCTATTCTTCCAAGATGGTGCTGTTATAGGAAAAAGGATTACGCGAGTTAAAAGTGCACAGGGCTCAGCAGTCATTAAGAGCTACAACTGCTCCTAGCAAAAATACTTTTTGCAGCTGCACTTTGGAGAAATGTTTCACGTGTTTTCGGTTGTTTGGTTTCTTGTATGGACGTCAATATTCCTCGGCAGGCATCTCTCTCCACCTGCCACTTGACAGGCATGACCCAAGGTGGGTGGGTGGGTGGATGGATGGATGTTGTTTAAATGATGAGATCAGTCAGCCCTCGGGGGAAACGCTAAAGGGAGATGTTGAGCTTAGTGTAAATGTAATCAATGGGGATAGACACATTATTTACACTGCACTTCTCCCGGTAGCTGTGCTGCCAGTATTCAGATACATGGGATGTTCCTGGGACTTCACAGGGTCCAGTGCACAGCCCTTTGCATTTTCCTGCTGTGCATCCACCTAGCTCTGTAAAAAAGTCTTTGCTTTTTAAACCCAGACATCACAAAAACTGAAAGGGTAACCTGCATGTGGCAGTATTAGAGCTGCACAGTCCTCACTGCAATCTCAGACAGGTACAACCCGAAGCCTCCAGTAAAAAAAAAATATAACAAAGCTGCTTCACCATAGCAACTGGATGTGCAACTGCAGGTTCTGACTTGGGGTGAACTTGCTCTGCCTAAATTCTGCTCTTCCTTCCCATAAGGGCAGGGGAAAGGCATCCTCCTAAAACTCAATCTTTTACCATCACTTGGAAATACATTTGTTTTAAAATTCACTTTTCATGAAATTTCCTGACACAACATTTGTGAGCTTCAGTGCCATGGACTGAGATTCAATGACCTTTGCAAACCCAAATGTAAGAAAAAAATATATTAAAATGGCATTTTAGACTATTGTAAATAGATTCTTAGCACTTAAGTCACAGCCAAACTTTTGGTCATGACCTTATATTGTACCTTGATCTTGAACCTATGAATAATATCCTGTCTCATTCTGAAAAAGTAAAGGTAGAGACAGTCCATACCTTATCTGAGTCACTTGTTTTAATAACTAAACACCAATTCTTTAGTCAAAACACCTCTCTGCCTGACCATATCCCTCCTGTGCTTTGACATACAGTACAGAGGACCTCAGAACTCACATTTTGAACCAGTAGCACTAGAAAGTGACCTAGACCAAGGCAGAACAAGGTCTGGTCCAGGAGCAATAGCCTGCAGAATCCCCAAAGGTAGATCTAACTTTGCAGCTTTCCACTTTGCCTAGCTTTAATAAAGACTCATCATTTGTTCATCTCTGAGCAGATAAGTGCTCCACAAGACCCACTTCAAGACAGCAGCTGCTTTTTAACCGATTGCTGAGGACATGGTACGTCTAAACCCCCGGCTAATCTTTCTGGTTGTAAGTCAGGCCTTGTTGCTAGGCTCTGCAACAGGCTGAGCCTATTGCTTTCACCACCCACTCATCCAATATTTTTCTAGCAGTATCCTTTTCTAAGCAGACGCCAATCTAACACCTTTGTACGCAGCAGAGATTTAAAAAGAAAATCAATAGTATTAAGCCTCTGTATAAGGCTTTTAATTTATCTAACAATGCTCAGCAAAAAAACCAGTCTACCAACTTTTTTTTTTCGGTTGGCTGACTTCCCCTGAATTTGAAAAAATTGTCTAAATGAAGTAACAGCAGTAAGATAAAAAGTTGAATAAACTCCGTACAGATACAGCAAAAAAATAAATCTATGCTCTGTCAGAGTGATGAAAGACATGGAGACCAGGAACATTCATAGGACAGTGGGAGACCAGATAAAGCTACTTTGGGGAACACCTCTTTATATTAGAGCTAAAAATAGGAAGTTATGCTCATACTCAATTCAAGAATTTTTAAAAATTTACCACCACAACTGAATTTCAGAGACCTCACCTGGCTCCCTGGGCCCTTCCTGACATGCAGAAGGATCCAGACCGGCTAGTACAAATGACTGTGCAGCAGCACTGAGGACACAAGAGTCAGATCTGATGGCAGGAGGTGTTTCAGAGAAAAAAAAAAAAGAGTGGCTGCTGCCCAGCGCCGTTTCTGCATAAGAGAGGAGACAGCAGTTGTTTGCAAAGAGAAAGTGATGGACGGCGTAGGCAAGGACCCAGCCAATTTGTCAGCCTAAGGCAGAAATCAAGGTCTGGGCCTGCAGGCCAAGATGAGCCTCAAAGGCAAAACCAAAGAGCTCATGTTTGCAGCGTGAAGTCACGGAAAGGGGTGCAAAAGGAGAAATGGCATAAGGAGCCTTGCAGTTTTGGAAAAAGTCGTCTTTGCTGGGGCACTCTCAGTACAT
>NW_010252044.1:190347-190602 GCF_000690775.1 Eurypyga helias | reverse complement strand
ATTTTCCCCCCCTCCACACCACCCCCCCCCCTCCCCCCCCCGCCCACAACTGCTCAGGAGGAGAAAATACAAGACCCACTGCATCCACGACTGCCAACATCCATGCTCCTGAACCGGGTACGACCTTTGTGCAGAACTGGTTGCCAAGTGACAATCTTCCATACTGAGATTTGTTTTAGCTACATCACAATAAAGGTTTTGCTCGACAGTTTTTGAGTTTAAAATGAAAGGTAAGTATCAGCTCTTGACAGAAGA
>NW_010252044.1:162588-190302 GCF_000690775.1 Eurypyga helias | reverse complement strand
GGGGGGGGGAAGCAAAAGCACACATTCTGTGTGATAAAAAAAGCAATCATTGATAACATTTTATATCTCTTTTCATTTGCAATAATTTACAGTGATTTTTCTTTAACTACATATACCACATGAGAGCAAAAACCAGTGACAAATGAACAGTTCTGTTAGACCATGTCCGATTTCAGGAGCAAAAGCTGGAAATTACAATCAGAGGATCTGAAGAATCCTGTGCTAGCCCAGCGCGGGCTGTCCCCTTGAGAAGGATGCCCGCCTACTGCAAATCACTGAAAACTTCAAGGGAAAGCAAGTGAACACAGTTCAACATGCTGTTACCTGGGCTAAAAACCACTTTAAAACACCTTCCCCAGACACTAAGGATGGAAATCTAATTGAAGGATACAAAAGTGCGACTCTCTAAGGCATTTAACAGTAACACCAAGGATGTGTGCGAGAAACTTGTTCCTATCCTGATTTTCCTGATCATTCAAACCTCCGCCCGTCTGGACCAAACTGCTCAATATTCCAAACCTCTTCTGCAACAACATTTGTACCAGTGCCACAGGGAAAAGATGCTATTGTGGAAACCATGGATGCACTCATCTTTCTTTGTTCCAAGCCTGGAGTACTGCAGAGTCCAGACAACACATCAGGTCAAATCAACACAGTAAATCTTCCCTTTTACTTAGAAAGACAAAAATAATCTTGACTATTGAATGAGCTCACACAACACGAAAAGACATTTCAGACTCAGGAAAGTGTCTCATTTCTGCTGGCGAAACGCAACACAGCAGAAGCTGGACTGGGCTGCACTTGGATGGGCTCTAGCACTATACGCCGAAGCCAACTCCATCACACAGAGGGAGCATCTCAAGTCACAGATATTTGGTAGCAACACTCCGTATTCAGCTCTCTGAATTCAGCTGGTACAGACACCCTGGTGTATTTGATGCCAGCCTTAACCCTGAATGCAGAAGGAAAGTTACTTCTGTAGAAATAGAAGATGGACCTCCTGTGCGAGAGATCCCGGCTGCCACAGGAAGTGTGTAATCTCTTTTCATGATCTGAGTTTTAAAAATTGGCCTGATTTTTTTTCATGTGTCCTCACTATTCCTACTGGAAGGGATTTCCAGCGCCTGTCTATTTATACCCATTTCTTCTTGTGCCAACATTGTCTCTTCACTTAAATAACTTTCCTCTGCCTGCTGCTTGCCTCCTTGATGCACTCACAAGCAGCTGTCAGATCTCTCTGCCTTCTCTCCTTAGGCAAAACAAGTCAATTCCATTTAATAGCCTCTGAGAAAGAGTCCCCATTCCCCGGATTCTTATCCTTTCTCTACAACGAGCTCCTCTTTTTGGATGTGGTGATGAGGGTCCTCCACAACCCTTCCTCTGTGGAAGTTTCCCATCCAACACTGTTTAGGATCATATCAATCTGAGAACTCAGGGGAAAGGTCAACGGTTCATTCTTTGCTTTCACCCCTGCCAGTAACAAAACAATCACCACGTAATAATGCAACAATTAATCACATCCATTGTGTCACACACAGATGCATGAGAAAACACCGTGTATCATATTGAGGCATATCACTAGGTTAAGCTTCGAAGCTTTTCCTTTTTTGTGTTAACAACAGAGGACATGGCTTTCTTCTACAATTTTAAGGCTCAGATGTTCAAAAATGAGCAAATAAATACACACATTTATCAGATATAGAAGAATACAGATAGGTAAAGAGAACAGCTTCCCCTTCATAACTTGGTAAAAGCAATTAATTCCTTTAGGCAGTCATTATTACTGCCTCTCTCTTTTTCATCACCATCATATCTATTCAGGGCAAAGCAGACAGCACAGGCAGCAGAAAGGTTTGTTTCTCCTTGAAATCAGTGGTAAAACTCCCATTGGCTTCATGTTGTAGCAAGGAGCAGCTTAGCATCCTGGTTTCTGTAACACGGGCAAAAGTCCGCTGGAATAAAATGAATTTTGGAGATAACCTAGTTTAACAGAGCACTCGTATCCAAGACAGAAGAAACCCAGAAAGGTTTTTCAAGAGATGCAGATAAAAGCTGCAGAACGCAGAGTGGGACTGATGAACCCAGGAAAAGCAGCTGAAAACTGGCTGAAGAGCAATGGTTTATCCGCTGCCCAGATTTGCCAAGGTTCTCATAAGCGTTGTGCAGACCTCTATTTGCACCCTCATTATTCACACATCTATGCTTGTTCTTTGCTGCTAATGAGCACAGGTGGTATCTTCCTAAAAAAGGATGATTTACACACTGTCTTTGGAATTTACCTCCCCACAAAAATCCTGACACACACATGATGAAATTTCCCCTTTGCAAACATAGGAAGGTGCAGAAATAACATGATCTTGCAGGAAAAGTCTGACCAACTGAAAAAGAAAGTTAGGATTAACAAAAACCTGGCTTATGTCAGAACCTGTTCAAGATAAGAGGAAATATTTTTAAATGAAAACTAAGTATGGCCCTTGCAGATGTGGAAAGAATGTAGCAGGAAGATACTTTCAATTCCCACTTGGCTACAAGAAGCAGGTTTTGCAGCCAGGTTGTTTTTCCTTTTCTTGGTGTGTGGTTTTTTTTGTTTGTTTGGGGTTTTTTTGTTTGTTTGGGTTTTGTGTGTTTTTTTCCCTCACCCCTCACCTTGCCCTCTTCTCTGTGTTTCCCTGGGGAGTGGGAAGCACAAGGCTCCTCTGCTCCGGCCGCTGCAGGCTCCAGAGCAAACCCAGCTTAGCATCTGTTCGAGGCTGCGTAACGTGCGAAGGCAAAAGGAAGTCTGACTCAGTGACTAATTCTCCTGCTGATTTGGAGTTTCTGATACTGCACGAGTGGCAGCGACAACAGAATCCTGTACACGTCGGCTTATTTTTTCCCCAAATTGCTTGAATACATGCTAAAACTGGGGAAAAAGGAGGTTTTGTGTTGCTTTCTTTGATTTCTTTTACTTACGTGCCTCATTGTGGGTGGCATTGCCCTCCCCCCTTTCCTTTTTCTTCTCCTGTGCTGAAAAGTTATTTACAAGGGAGATAAAGTCAAACATGTCCTAAAAGAGAGCTTGGTTAGCCCGAGTGCCATGTACTGATAAGCATCCTATGTGCAAGAGAAATGAGGTTAAGTCCTGAACCGGAGTGAACTATTTTTGTACACACAAACTGGACAGTAAAACACTGGGGCTTGGTGGAGCTGGGGTTAAGGTTCTCAGGCAGCTTTATTTAACTTTGAAAAAAAGACTTTTTATCCAAGTAAATCAGTGTTTCACACTAGATAAAGGACACCTTCACCCCTTGATGCTTAAAAAGCCTAACATGAAATATCAGCTTGTACTTAAAATCCCTGCAAATGTTTTGGGTGGGAAAATTCTGTGGAAATTTGGGTTGAGTTGGGTTACATTTTTTCCTTACAATGACTTTAGTACAATCCAAATTTCCAGACCAAACAGCATTTTTTTCCCCCCAAAGATTTTTCATCATACAGTGACAATTTGCAATGTGTTATTTCAATTAATTGTCAACTATTTCCAGATCTCTGACCAGATTACTGTATATAAAACCGTCACTCCTAGTCAATTTGCTTTTCTTTCCTCTCACTTAACTTTCCAAGACAAGAGCTTTTGGGGGACCATCTGCTTCTTGTTTCAAACCTGTCTATTTTTGTTAATACCTGATGTCCTATGTCTCATGCAAAAGCTCAATTAAAGATGGATAAGCAGGTTTTGTTTTGTTTTGACATGGGTTCACCTATTCTAGGCAGCAACACTTTACGATTTCAAGTTACTTTTCAAGCACTTTGAATTCTGTTTTAGACCTACGTTTGGCAGCTGTTTCCAAATATGTTTGGCTTTATGCATTTAAGTTACCTTACAAAATGAAATAAAGACAATTGTGTGCTAAAACATAGCCATTTGTGGAACTGGAGCCTGAGGAAGTGCAAAGCTAGGGCTCCACCTATTCTTCCCAACTGGTTTTCATACTAAGCCAACCCAGTTCTCAGAGCAAAATAGTTTTATTTGTGTAATGACTAATCCTGTGGTATCATTGTTAGGATCACACTGGATCCTTTCCACTCTTTTACCTCTAATGCTGTCAGGTAAAAAACTTCAGGCAGAGTGCCAAATATCAGCCTCACCACATCATACAAGTGATATTCATTCTCTTAACTGCACTGACTTTTTGTCCCCCAGGTAAGATAAAGCAGCTTTAAACCCTTCCCAGCAGTCAGCTCTTAAGCGAAAGAGCTGGCTCTTGGCTCGAAAAGGCGAATAGAACGAAATAACTAGTACATGATAAGAAATCATGTCTAATACCATAATAATCTGCTTCCCCAGCCCCATTCCAAGCTATGCAGGGAGCAGTGCAGATGAGAGTGCAAGGCTGCAGCAGCAGGATACACAAAACTCAGGTGCTGCTTAAGACCAGCTTTGCTTCCACATCCATTCTCCTATTCATAAAAGATTTGATCTTGATTTTGTCTCCTCATTTTTGTGACAGATATAATTCTTGCATTAAGACCATGGTCATTTCAGGGTTTGAGGTAGATGGAGAAATCCCTGGAGGGTGATTCAGTCTGCTGAAAACATGAATTCCTCACTTTCTCTCTCCTTTTTCTATCTTAATAGACTGATAAATATCTAATATTAAGATGAACCTTAGCCAGGAACTTCCCATTCTGCAGGTGGAAAGGTGCTCTCATCTAGTCTTTAATTGTTAATAAAAACAATTGATTATGCTTTATTTTTCCCATCTACACTAGGCAGATCATCATATGAGAGCAAAATCCCTCTTAAATTTTTTTCTCTCCCTCTGTCCATATTTCTCTCAAAGTCTGTCACCAATGGCCAGTTTCTTTCTCTCTATAATGGAAAATTTGGGAATGATTGGTTAAGAAAAACCTGAATCCTAAATCTTTAAGCAATAATTCTGAGAGTATCTTACTGAGTAACAAGCAATTTTATAGCAGATTTTGACAGGATGTATTTCACTTAGAAAACCATCATTTTTTTCTCCCTTAGGTTATAAGGTGCTTAAATCATTTTCTGAAGGAAGGAGGAAACAGCTGTGGCTAAAGCACACTTTTTCCATCCATCACTTTTTCTTTATTTTCTCTTTTTGTCCATGCAGCACTCTCAGAGTAAAAGCAGTAGCAGCAGTGCCAGTATTAGAAGTTAAAGAATGTGAACTTGGACAATTTTGGTCAAGGTCCGAGAGCAGGATTTCTTTTTTTGCCATGTTCTCTGGCTGGAGGTCACGGTTGTGCTTTCAACATCAATGGCACAGAGGCAGGTGCTGGGATGTGTAACCACTGCCATACCTGTCCATCCCTTCAGTGTGACATTACACTCAGCCTTTGAGCTAAGCTGTGGGTAGTTTTCTCAGCAGCTTCCATTTAACCAAAGGAGCTACCTGGACCACACTTTTAATCCACCACGAGGAAGGATAAGCTCCAGCCTAATGCGGCAGCTGGTTTCAGTTCTAATGTCCAGTTTATGGGAATCGATTTAATCTGAGACTACAGCAACTAAAAGTTGAGGGGGACAGGAGCAAGACAGGCTGATGGTTGAAACACCCTCGAAGTGTTCCCTGCTATTTAAATGCAAATTTTCTCAAACTGTCCCTTCCAGTACACGATTTTGCCTACCCATTCCCTCCCCATATGAAACCTCTCATGCTCAGTAACAATCCTCAGCTCCGTTGCCAGGAATCACCATTTTGGATAAGATCTACAGGCTGCTGCCTGTGAAAATGCCTTCATAGGAAGCCTCAGGATGCCTGATAACAAAAAGGTATGGAAACCAGCTTGGAGATATACCATCTGCATCATCAGTAGTTATGCCTGTTTAAGCGCTAAAATCCAACAGGAAGCAATTCATATTAATAATATTCAGGAAAATATTTTGTCCTAAGTCCAGTGCTCATTCCACAGTAGGAGAATAAAATATAAACATGACAATATGGGGAGACAGCTTTCCATCAGGATAAATCATGGGCAAAAATTTCTAGATGTTTTAAATTAATCCCTTCTGTCTCTACTAAGGAACAGAAATGATGAATTCAGAGCTTGAACACAAAGAGAAGTCCTGCTCCCTGCTGCTGGGCTGGGAAGGTTTGTGAACTACAGAGCAGCTAGGTGAAACATCACAATAAAAAATGATGATTTGGACAAAAAAAAGGAGCACATAATCCCAGAGTTATTGTTCACTTTTGTGCCAACTAAAACCGGATTGGCATCTATCCCATAAAAGCTAGCACATATTTTGATTGAGATTTTCATTTTCTTCTTCCTTTAAAAAACTGCCCCTGTAAAGTCAGCCAGGATTTAAACAAATACATCTATAGCATGATAATACTGCCATTAAAACAAATAATTAGGAACACGGCCTGAAATAACTATCTAAAGACACTTGAAAACGTAAATCAGCCCAAGTATTTGAATAACAGTAAGGTGCTGATGGAGACAATGTGAGGTGGTCTTGCTTGAGAACCAAAAGCTTATTTTGATAGAAAGAGCATCAAACGGAGCAGAGCAAGGTTTGGGTGCTCCACTTCGTTCTCAGGCCAATCCATCTCTAAGAAAACTGTCAAAAAGGGCAAACGGGCAATATAATTCTTCCCACAAGTTACATTGTTTTGTGGGAGCAGATTTTAACTGACAAAGACAGATCTAACCTCTGAAATCCAGGCCTCTCATCTATTTTCTTTTTTTGCATGAAAAACAATGATTTTCTATTTAACCTTTTTTTTGGCTTTGAAGCTATCTGAATGTTGTTATTTCAGAGACTTACATCTCTCCTATAGATCCCTACAGACTTTTTATTGATGGAGATAAATATTGCCCCACATTCCTTTTTATCATTTGCTGACAAACATGCCAACGAGCTTGACTCAACCATGCATTACAAGGGGAGTTTTTCAGTGGGTTTGCATTTAATTCTCAGTTTCCATCTTTATCAAACCATGTCAGCCTTTTCCACATACATTGCCCAGAGCCACAGGAACACAGCGTGTGCCGGTGTGCCTCTCCTGCTAGAAAGCCAAGGAAAACCTACATCAGGAGGCAGCCCAGAAGGGGAATTGTTGCAGTCTGGGGAAGATAGTAATAAGAATCAAACCTACAGGCTCTTCCAGCCCATTGCATCTCTTCTGGACTGCTCAATCCTCCACCCTGAATGCTTCTCCTTGCTGGAGATCCCAGATTCACTATGAAAGCAGCGAGTGACTTCCCTATCCTTCTGCAATGTGGCCTGTATGGCCAAGCACCATCCATGCCCATGCTCTGGCCAGCGCCAAGCCCAAGGCAGCTTTCTCAATCCATGAAAAGAAATTCTTCCCACAGAGGGTGGGAGCACTGGGACAGGTTGCCCAGAGAAGCTGTGGATGCCCCATCCCTGGGAGTGTCCAAGGCCAGGCTGGATGAGGCTTGGAGCACCCTGGGCTACGGAAGGTGTCCCTGCCCGTGGCAGGGGGGGGGACTGGGTGGGCTTTAAGGTCCTTTCCAACCCCAACCATTCTCTGATTCCATTTGTTTCACAGCCCATTTGCTTGCAGTCCCCCCAAGCAGGGTTTCCAGTTCTATCGAGTCCCGTAAGAGGGAGAACAGCACAAAATAAAAGGAGTCCAGGTTTCAGTCCATCATCTTCAACCAGTGCTGCTCAGCACTACACAGAGCTGGGCTCCTGCTTAATCCCTGCAGGTTGCCAGTCCTTGTGTCGGTCATTGCGACGCAAGGTTTTCCTCTCGTCATTCTGATTCAGCACAAAAGGAGGTCGTACAGATTTTCCTCTGTGCTGAGTCACAACCTGTTCCTCATCCTCTCAGCAGGAGCTGTGTCTGAGGCAGGACATTCCTACACAAAATGCACAGGACTTGGGGAACATGAATGAGTCACTTTTTTTATACCCTGCATTAATAAATGTTAGTAATAGCTTTTCAAAAATCCATCACAAACACCAATTCATTTCATGGTATCATTTCTTTAAAGCCAAAAAATTAGTTATCGTCCACTTTATGACTCCGAAATGTTACTTTTGTTCTTATGCACATTCACCAAGACCAAATAAAGCTCTCAAACTTTTCTTTTTTTGTGGAAAATAGCACATTAGCAGCGCTATTGACATTGGCTCAGAAAACTAGGTCTTCATCACAAGCAGGGAAAGTTGATGCTTTTTCTATCATCAGAAAGGTGGGGAAGTCAGGAGAGATAAGACAAGGCATATTTAGCAATGCACGGTATTACCGCAGATCAATGTTTTTCAGACAAAATGTTTTTCTTAGTTAATAAATGGTCTGCCTTTGAAAACACAATTTAGCACATGAAAACAGGCTTCTGGGACTTTTTCATGTTTTGCATGTGAAGTTCTAATGAACTTAAAATTATTGTTTTTAAAGAGAAAACCATCATTTTCAAATGTATCCTCACTTGCAAGCTTCATACATTTGATCAGAAGCATGAACTACTCCAAATTACTTGTTTTCAACTTGAAAAGCACAAATCATACTCTTAAAAATTCAGTATTTTTTTTGCTTATTTGATGTACTCTGTTCATGCACTTTCAAAATGTATGGAAGAGTGCTGTGAGATAAAAGCCAGGAAAACGAGCATAGAAATCATTAAACGATGGGGCCAACAATAGCTCGAAACAGCCGTGGATGAGGGTCCTGCTACTGCAAAACCACGTCTAATTGTGTCTAATAGGGACGAGGTTCTTGGCCTAGAAAATGTCATCCTTAAACCAAGTTTTAAGGTTTGCAATGTTGTAAAAACCTGAAAATGCATCTTTGAATGGAAAGGTTTAGTCAGCTTCAGAAACCATTTTCATTTATAATGCATGGAAAATTGTTAATCTTACCAAGTTTGTCACCAAACCAGTGCTAAAGTCTGAATGGAAAAAGTTTTGCAGTCATTTCTGTGAAATGTCATGTAAGTCAGAAGGAGAAAAACAAGAGTGCATTATTTCTGGTGGGTTGGTTTGGTTTTTTTTTTCCCTTGCGTGGGCTGCTTGTTCAACTTTGTGTCTTGTAATCAGGAATTTGGACTCCATGGACCCCTCTCAGGAAAGTCCTTCAGGTACCAGGAAACGTTGACGGGGAAAGAGCTTTGAGAGGATACCCTGCGTGACCTTGGAGTTGAGTTCCCCAGCATCGGAGATTACCATTTCCTATACGTAGAATTAGGAATTAAAGGTACTAATTACCTTGTTCCTAACACATCTGAATGAACGTGGTAAGTACATTTTATACTAATCCAATTAACAGAGTTTTTCCTCTTTATCTCAAAATCAAAAAAGGCCTTGAAACCCATTGTTTTGCAGGTTAATTCTATGCTGTCACTTTGGGGCCAGACGCAAAGGTAAAAACCAGATCATTTCCATTTAACCCATTTCTGAAAAAAATGCTTACTGACTACGTATCAAACTTCAATATGAGTTTCAAACTTCAATATTAGTACATCCTGCAGAGAGCCAGCATGAAAAACTGCAAAGCAAGGACCCCACATCACACCTAGTGCAGAGACAGTATAAATGCCAATGTCAGGGGAAATTCATTACCTAATCTTATCTAAAGAGCATATCTAAATGTGTCAGGTGATAAAGAGCTAGACCAGCTCAAACCAGCTCCCTCGAAGAAGCCTGCCTATTTGAGCCACGGAAAGAATGAAAACGCACACGCTGTATTATATATCACTCAGTCCTTGCTCAGAGCACGTTAAGCAGCAAAAGCAACAGTTTGGAGATGACAGAAGTCTGACCAAGCACAGGGTTGCTGAAACACAACGCGCTGTAGACCCTACTCCTTTTGCTCCATAATGTTTTTGGGTAGGTGGAAAGTATCTCACATAGGGGCGCCTTAGAGTAAGAAACACCACGGGATCCTTTGTTAACACACGTAGTCTCAGTGCTGCTCTCATCGCAGGCCACCAGCGACACACGCTTTTCTTCAGCTTGCAGGCCAGGCCAGAGTGCTGCGCCCAGCGCGCGGCCCGAGCTCCGGGTGCCCGCGGGAGCAGTCTCCTCTTGGCCGCAGCAGCAGGTTGCTCCACGCCTGGGACCACCCGCAAAGGGTGGGCGGTCACAGCGCTGGCCTGAAGGACAGTCGAGCTGTCGGACTGCAGAGGCAGAAAATGAGAGCTGCAACTGCTCTGAAGCCTGGGGGTCTGTGGGAATAACAAAATACTGGGGGAATTGCACCTTCCCTGATCATTATTTACTCAAGAACATCACCTTTCAGGACTGGCTTAAAGAAGGAACTAGAACTAATTCACATTTTTCTATTTAAGTACTTGTAACCTGGATATTTTCCCTCTCGTTTCACCTTTTGTAACCATCTCCCTGCAATGCGATAAGCTTGACAGTTTCTTGGAAATACTGTTTCTCACTGCTGGGTACCTACCATATCCTTAACAAAAACCACCCCCAAACCTTCCACGTTCCCGAGTTCATAGACAGAACAGCTGTGCATCTTTATTACACATATGCTGCATTCTGGTTTCTACTTGTTAGCCAGCAGACAGGAAAGTTTTATTTTTAGGCAGATGTGAAAGCCCTAATTTGTTGCAGAGGGGAATAGAGTGCCTAATAATAGCATACAATACAGCCAATGCCAAATTAATTAACAGAGACCAAAACAGGTTACAGCCCATGAGCCAAAGCTACTATTTTCCACTTCCCCAGCCTTCCCTCTCTCTCAAACCAGCACAGTAGAGCTGGAGTTGGAAGGAGGACACCCTACAACATCTAGTCATTACTGCAGGCCTTTTGCTATGTATTTGAGTTCCTGTGCAGTGAGGTTTGTCTCAGCTTTACGACAGGAAGAGACCAGACTGCTTGTCAGCCACAGACGGTTTCTTCCAGGACTGACCAGCACCACTCAAGTTCCTTGCTGTGAACACATCCCGGCTTGCTCGCAGATGAGGCAGCACGATGGGAAGGTGCACAGAGGAGGAAACCTCAGCACTTCAGAGGAGGTTTTGAGGCACAGCAAAGGTTCTGCTGCAACCGGATGCATCCACCTCCTCGGTTACGGCCACCACGGGCTGGGACAGGTGACTGAAGGGCGGCTGAGAATAGTGCACTGCCTCCCTCCTTGTTCTCGAGTGACCACACATGTTTGCTGTCAGCTCTTTCCAACTAGGAGCAGGAGCCTATTTTAAGTGCTCCCTTTCCTCACGCATACACTGTTGCCATAGCTGCAAAACTAATGCACATGGAAAGAAAGGTTCTTACTCTATTGACTCAGCAGAGAGGCATGTTACTGAATCTCTCGGTTTCTTAACTCATGTACGTGAAAGATAGTGGGTCAGATCCTTCTCCAGCTGGTGCTAAAACATGGCATGACTATAGGCTTAGTAAATCCCGATTAATTTGCAGCAGCTGACACCTAGCCCTTTGTTTTCCATTGCTAAACCTTTCAGAAATGTTCATAGAATATTTCAATTAACTTAGCTTCTCCTCCTGTACATCTCCTTGAAGTATATAGTCTGACAGAGCAGGAGAGAATTGTATTTGCTCTCCTGCTGTCCACCCTTCATTTATCTGAGTATTCACGGGGTGAACACACACGCTGGGTACAAGATATACCTCAGCCTTTAACATACATCAAATTTCCAGGGTCACAGACAGCAGTTTTGGGAATATTTAAGGTTAGCTTCAAATGCACTGGCAGCGAGCTTTCATTCCGACCTGGCAGCAGCGTACGCGCTAACAGCGGCTTGCACCGATTGTGTTCACGTTTGCAAACTTTCAGCCAACACCGATTCAAATATAATTGCTAATATTCTGAAGCTGCTGTTTGCCAGGATACTTTAAGAAACCGTCGATACACATGAAACAAGCCCACAACAGGTTTGGCTAGCATTTTGAAAGGATACTTGATTTAAATGTTTAAGATTAGGAATAGGCAGGGGAACTTAAACAGAAGAGAAAAAACAAACCAGTGCAACTTTAATAAAAGGCAGTTGGGTCTTCAGCTGATATGAACTTGCATAACTCCTTTGCCTTCCAAGTCTACTGAAGCTTTAGAGCAAGGAAGACACAAACAGGTCTGATGTAACGAGCAGGCTGTTGCTCAGTAGTTATAAGCAATAAGAGCTTTTGTTACCCAAGTTTTCCAGTTCCTTGGCTGAAGGTAGTGTCATGACTGCTGAGGTTCCTTTTAGGGAAGGGTCTGGTGTTTGGGTACCAGCTCCTAAATAAAAGGGGCAGCAATGCACTGTGTGCCTTAGCACAGCAGGGAAAGATGGAGGTGTATCCAGGAGGTGGGGAGATACCTGCAGGGCAAAGGTAAACCACACATTTTGCTTCTAGCCCTCAGCAAGCAAATAGCACAGTAGGAACTACTGGAATAGAAATTAGTGATCCATGATAGTAATGGTATTTGGAGGAGCAGAGGCCGTAGTTCTACTGAACAGATAGATCATGGAAAGAGCCAGAGAGAGTAAAAAAAATTATCCAAGACTAAGGTGGAATATGATTTCAGAAAATGATGCTAATGCCAAAAAGATGAGACTAAGAGGGGGTTGAGCAAAGAACAAAACCTTGGAAAAGGAGTAAAATTTTTTTCCCTACATTTTGTCATTTATTTGCTCTGACTTGCAAACCTTATAAATTACGGATAGATGAGTCAATCAGTTGCAAAGCTGGGACTGACTCTCAACCCCTGGCTAGCAAAGGATAGCTGGGATGCAGGCAGACCTTCTTTAGGACCCACACACAAGATTACAATATAAGCCCTACAAGCACGTTGACTTTTGCACCAACACGCTGTGCTAGGTGACACTTCATTCACTGTTTGCAAGTGTCTTCCCTCAGGCAGGGTGTAGCATCACGAACTACTAAAATGGGCATGTTGATACAGAAGTGGTGCTGGGCACCTCAGCCTCAGGCCAAAGCTGGAAGGGTTCAGAGAGCCACACGGCAACTGATGGACAGTCCTTTTGCCTTATGTTCTAAAACTTTTATCGATTAACAGAGGGGTCATTGTCCCTACAGAACACTGTCCCCAGTCACATTTGCTGCTATGTCTGTATATACCAACTGTCCACATAAAAACCATCTGAGGGGCAACCTAGTGCATGCCCGTGCATCAATCTGAGTGTCAGTAATATTGCAAACTTACAGGGGGCTGTAATTCCATTAAATTCTCACATTTTGTGGGGCAATTTACCAACACCACAATTCCTTGCAGGGGGTGTTCCTTCTACTTTTAACATTCCCCTTTCTTTAATTTTTGGTGTCCTACCTAAACTATGTATATGTTTATAAGTAAGTTCAAACCCATGGGTATCAAAATTCTGAAACATAGTGTAGTTTCTCCATAGTTCCAAGGGAGTAGGAACTCCTACTAAAGAGGAACTATACACCCCTCCTGAATTTTCAGCTGCTATGCAAGAAGAGAATGCGTTACTTATCTCCTGGGCTAGAAGTTCCCAAATATTTTGGTTCCTGTCCCATTTTGGAAGTGTAATTTGTGATTTAGATCTATTCACTCAAGCATTAACAAGCTCAATACTATTTTCAATTCCATACAAACACCTTTTGCCTATTGTAAATTCCTTATTTATCTTGTTTAACACAATTATTCCTCCAGCGATTATCAGCATACAGAAAAGAATGATTCCTTGTATACAATATAAATAAACGATTTAACAATTCATCAATTGCATTTCAGAATTAATGGTCTTTTAGGTGCCAACGTCCACAGTCTGGGGGTGTTGTCTTTATTCTGGTGTAGTGAATCCTAGAGTCCATGCCCTCCAGTTTCACAGTGGTTGTTGTTGTCAACAAGGGTTCCTCCAAGAGGGTCACCTCTCCACATCCATAGGTAGACTTGGTCTCCAGGATGTAAGGAGCATCCCCAAAATTCAAGAGGTACAGGTGCCCTTAGGAGTACGTATCTCCATAGGGAACTCAACACCTTAAAGATTAAATATATCCAGTCAGCACTTTCTCTTGCTATGTGCATCTGTTCAGACAGATGGGTGAGATTTTTAGTATTATAATGAAGGTAGTTCGCTTCAGGACACCCTAAAAGTAAGTTTTGTTGCCAAGGTGGTCAGTGGAATAGTTGTCTTGCCAGGTTGTCAAATAACTCATCCCACGTGGTTGAGGGCCAGAGAATACAGACTTCAAACAATGCATTGTCCTGTTCATTAACAGTTAATTAAGGCTAACGAGCTATGCACTATACTAACATAAGCAAACATCTTAGATCAGGATGCCCTGTAGCAGTTATGGTTAGGGTTCAGAGAGCCACACAGCCTAGAGCTCCAGGGAAAATGGGGATTCCAAAGGCATCCCAAGGGGAACACAGCACTGCACCAACATTGCTCTGTAACACCCACGGTGTTACAGAAGAGGCTGTAAAACTTCAGTGCCATTAAAATCCAGCACCATAGCTCAGTTTAAAGCTGTCAAGCATCAAGATAATGAATATTACCTCCTAGATATTACTGTTTATAAAGTGATCCAGCTCTTTAAGAAGTAAAGCTATAGAGTCATGTGGCTTCCCACAACAGTTAATTCCAAAGGCTGCTTAAACATGTATGATACTTTTCCTTTGACATACTTTAAATGTATTTGTCATCAATCTTGACCCTTTGAGGGTTCCCTGAGGGACAATAAAGTGATCAGACAGCTGTGCCCCTCATAACTTAATACTTTAATTAAATCCCCTTTGGACCTTTTTCTCTTCTCTATTCTTTCTTTAGTCAGCCACCAAGAAAAACGACCACAGTCTTAACATCTAAACACTGGAAACTATGAACATATAACAATGCAGAAATAATTTCTTATTTTTCAATTTACTTAATTATTTTTAAATTTAATTTCTGGAATGAATGAATGAGAGTTCTATTTTCTTCTGAAAATTCTTTTTGAAGTCACAGTGGTTTGGCCTCATGTGTATAACCATAAACAGAACTGTACAGCTTTGGACAGATACTTTTAAGACAGAGTTCAAGTTCTGCTCTTCCACAGTTTAACAAGACAATAGTCTTTATAAAACTTTTACCCACAGAAATAGTTGGTCTGTCCTGAGAATGATCAATCTCGCTTATAGGTAACAGCCTTGGCTCACAGATAAAACAATCCCTATCGTTTTACTATCCTATCCTCGTGCTTTGCATCCAAGTTTTGGTGTTTGGTATTTACTGGCATGTATAGGAATTGCCGAAAATGTCAGCGAATTGGCAAATTGTAAATATCACTGACATTAAAACCAGAGAAATCATTTTCCACTGCCTCAAACTTTCCATTAATACACTGTTAAAAGTGAGTATCACTGATTCCCTAGCTTTTCATGCAGGGATTAATCAACCAGGAATAAAAACATGAAGTTACTCTGCAGTATTTAGTTTGCATGGTGCAAGTGGGGGCACATTAGTAGAGCTGTTTGGTTTTCATACCATTCACACACACACCCATCCTCCCCCTACCCCAAAGATTATGTGAACAGTCAATTTCAATTAAATTTGTGTTTTATTTGTAAGTGTACAGGTAAACCTCAGCTCAGCAAAGAGTTTTAAAGTTTTAGCTGTTTCAAAACTAGCCCAGACAATGTAAGCTTTTAGCCAGTTTAGTCTTTTGTCACAAGCTGACAAACTGTTTACTTAGAAAACGTTATGGGAACCAGGGCCAGTGCATAACTGGGCATTGCAGTGCTGTGTACCTGCAAGTTCACAGCTTGGTGCAGAGAGGTATCAGGATTTACTTATGTCCTAAGCGCACTAGAACTCAGACAAAGAGAAGCTCAGCCATGCACTCAAAGGGAGCCAGCTTGAACAAAACCCCTGCAAAGGCAACTTGAACTTGTGACACACCTTCCATCCCCCCAGGGTAAAAATTGAACTATTTTCCAGTATCCAGAAGAAGCAGGAGAGCCTCAACACACACAGACTATGATACTATCATTGCCATGGTTCTCTCATTCTGTAAACCTGGTTCATTAGAGGGAAATGGTTCTGTGGGCTCTCTTCTGCTCCATGAAGGACCCCAGAGGTTTTCATGCTCACCACCCGAATTACATGACCATGAGATGCCTTACTCCTCTGGAACACTTACACAAAGGAACCTAAATTACTGTGAATAAACATTCAGAAGCGGCTCCCAGGATTTCTAACACAGCAAAACCTTTTACATTAGTCTGGGAGCTATAACACCCCTAAATGTGCAACTGTCATTGCACAGACATCCCTAACTTCAGTACAGGCAGGAACCAGTCACTTTTTAGACACAGGCATCCCAAGCCCAGCTGAGCCCTGCAGATCAATTATCCAGCAGTGTCATCACTTCAGAAAGCCAGCCGTAGTTTTTACTCCTTCAACATACATTAAATTAAACCTGCCAGGAAAGGTGCCTCTAGGGGTAATTTTGGTGCAGAATCAGGACAGCTAATAAACAGTTACCATAAGCTAAATTCCTTTTAACTTTCGTGTATGAAGGGGGCATGCCCTAAACCAGGGAAGATCCACTGCCTCCCAGAGCAGCTGAAGGAGGACCTCTAGGCTCAACCACAGAAATGTTTCAATGAAGCAGCAGTGGATGGAGCAGATTTAGATGAACATAGCAGGGAGGAAAAGGGTGTCTGAGATAAAAGTGGCTTATAAAATAACTTGGAATGTCAGCACATGATTATGTTGTTTTCCTCTCAATCATTAGACAGACTGCTGTATTGCAAAACACCCTGAAGCTTGAGAAACTGCTAATGGGCAACAGCTTTTGGAATGTCATAAATGCTAAGTTTTACTGGACGGGAAAGACAACTTATTGTACAGTCAGAATTCAGATGGGAAAATATTTGGACACTTGCAGCTTGTAATAAAATGAGAGAAAGTGGATTAGTAGGTTTTGTAACTCATTAAAAAGGAAGAACTGCAAAATAAAGATCTGTGGGAAATCTGCACCCAAAACGCTGACAGTGCCTTGGACTGGGTTCTTTCAAACCCTTTCGCAAAGTTATTTACCTGGACAAAAATAACACCATTAACTCCCTACGGCCCATCAACAAGAGCCTGACAACTCACAAGACGTTTTGCAGATGAGAGAATCTGACAGATCACAGTACAAAACCTGGAAGACACTAACTAAGAATACTTGACGCAATGGGCTTTGCTTTATGGTTTGAAGGTGTGAGAGAAGCACCCTTGTCTTTCAAGACAGCAGGTTCTTCAAAGCATGCAGCTGCTGTGCTCACGGTGCTGAGCCCCAGCCCAGATGACTATAGGCCTACGTGGCTTTTGGCTGAAGCAAGAAGTAGGATGAGCTTGTATCTGCCTTCAATAAATCATGTTGACTTGCCCCAAGACTAATCATAATGGAATGAAAAAGCCTTCTACTTTAATAAAGCAGAGGATGATTCCAAAGGTAAATTAGGAAGAGGTACATTATAAAGAATAAAAACTTCTTTTAAAAAGGTATTGGAAGGCACTGAAAGGCTATAAAACACCTCACTGGCAGCCTCCATGCCTAGCATCAGCTTTCTGTTCTTTGTTCTAAGAGAGCTAGTTCACACTCCTCAGAGACAGGCAGTAACAATAGCTTTTACTTGCTAAGATGCATCAAAGTTGACCTGTTAGATAAACAGATTTGTTTAATGATTACATTTTCCTGTGCCAAATGAAAATACATAGAAGTGCAAGATTCAACAGCTTTGTATAGATATTTTGCTTGAGCTGCACAATGGAAATTGTTTATACTTGGCCAAAACAGTAAGGCTCTGCAACTTAAAATTTGGCAGGGACAGAGCCTAGTCCAAATCACTCTCCAGTGATTGCTGGAAGAGAAATGCCAACAATTTGTTTTTATGCTTACAAGATGTGTCATGTACAGTACAGAGTGATCCTGAACAGTTTTAACTAACCATCTGATGGCTCATTAGCATTGGAAATTCTAAAAAAGCCACCAGAACCGGGTCTTCCCTGCAGGAGCACAGTTAAGGAGTGGTTTGGGTATGGTATGTAGCAGTTCTATAGAGGATGAGCGATCACCAGTCAAGGTTGATGGCAGGATTAGCAGAGACTTCAGTGAATGCTGGGTCAGGGCTCAGATACAGCTTGATTACAACCTCTTAATTAGGTCTTGCCCCCATCTGCAAACTCTGCAGTAAGCCATATTTTATTGGGTACCAGCATCACTAGGTAAAGACACTTGTTACAGTTCTGTCATTAGGCAGATGTGAAAAACTTCAGTAGAAATTAATTGGAATTGTCAGTGTTCATTTTTTTCCAGTAAAATGAGCAGTTAATAATCAAGCTAGACTGACAATTTTCTTTATTGTATCAGTAAAAACTTCAATTTTTCATTTTCTGATGTTTGACTTCTTTATTCTGGCACTGACAGTTTATGTATTTGCTTAATTATTTGCCTTTGTGATTGTTATAAGCATAGGTATTAATTTTTACTCAATTTTTATACACTTTTTATACAAACATCACTTGTTACAGCCTACTTAGCACAACTTTTCATTACTATGATGCTTGTTTTTGCATGTGTGAAACTAAACAAAACTATAACAGGACAAACATTTTACAGATGTTGCACAGCCAGTCTTTATTAAATGCATTTGCCGAAGTGGCAACTACATTACTGCAAGCACAACTGCCACCTGATAATTACAACATAGAAAGCTCCTTCTCCTATGGAAAACTAAGCAGCATTTTATATGCGGTAAGTGCACAGTTGCCGGCTAAATATTGTGTTTGGTTTTATTTTACCAACAGATAGCTTAGCTCCATAACTTACTAATACAGTGCTTTACAAGGCTCAGTAACTGTTGATGTGCTTAAGTCTAAAATAGTTTATAGGTGGTATTTTTTTCCTGACAATGCTGACTAAAGTTACCATTTGGTATACTGGAAATTCTTAAATAGCACCAACAACAGTGCACTAATAATAACCTGAGTGACTGTAGGAGACCTGAGCATTGACCCTTGTCCAGCCTGTTGCTGGGAAGGAATCCTATTGGACAGGAGTTAGGCTGGTTGATTGGGATTTTCAGCTTTTACTTGCTCATCTTTATGGTTTCTCGGTTTTGGTGGTTTTTTTTTTTTTAATTCCCAAAATATTTGTGACTGATTTTTATAGACAATGCCCAACATTTAGCCCATATAAACCTCATATGAGAAGAGCCAGATGCTTTATCAGCTGTCAGCAGAGGCAAGACAAGACAGCACAGCCAAAACTGGTTTGTGTCCTTTGCAGAGATGGAAGCCTTCTGCAGTAGCAGGTTTTTTGCCTTGATTATGCTTAACAAGGAGAAACATTTATCCATCAAACAGCTAAATTGTTCAAGTACCTCCAAACACTGGCAACATTACTGTTCTACCTTTTATCTCTCTGCCAATGACTGCAAATAGGGTTTGCTAACCTGACTTGGATGCTCTGTCCATCTACAGAGCATCTCATGATGCTCCCACTTAGAACAGCACAAATCCTGAATATTTTTCCATGACAGATCTAATTGTGAAATGATGCAATCTTCCCATTTTTATACCACAAACAAATTACCTTTGTCTCATACCACACACTTCTGGTAGGAAAACAATGAACACAGAGTTCCTTATGTTAATTAAGGCTCTGGACAAAGCTGATTAATTTTTACTTTTTCTTCTGACAGAACAGTATGACCAAAAATATAATGTTCTCACAGATGTGGGTATTAAAAACTTGTGGGCTTTTTTAAAGCCTACGGTAACGCAATAATGGAGAAACAGATGAGATCCTGAAAACTTTGGAGGGCCCATGAAATGTCTGCAGATAACAGGAGAGTAATATATGTAATTAAGACAAAGCTATAAATTATTCCTACAAAGGATTGCTTTGAGTTAAAGCCATGTGTGAAAACATGGAATCATTTTGATAATTTTTACATTTACTTTCTGAAACACACAACAGCCAAGCTGAAGAACTGAATAAACTTAAAGATGAGAAGCATTTTCCGCTTTCACAACAACAAGAAGGTACTGAAAAACCTAGCCTTTAATTGCCATATTTTATTTTAGCCAGAATCTTGCATTTCAGTGAGATTTTAGCAGGCAGTCAGTACTACTGCCTTCTGAGACATTACTACCATTTCAAATGCTGTGAGGAATAGAGACACATCCCTACCAGGGACCTCTCCCTCACCTTACTCCAGTACCTGGGGCAAGAGCAGCTACATCTGCCCTGAAGGCCCGGACACTTTTGGCAGCTGTATGGAGGCAATGGTTATACTGAAGTAGTACAGCACTGTTCCTCCTCTGATGTTAAAGTTCCCCTATTCCTACAGCTAAGGAGTACAGAGAAATCTGAAGAGAGAGGCAGACACCAAAGCAGTGAATTTTGACTTTATCCCAGTCAAAACCAGCACACTGCCCCAGACTGTCACCCATCCTCTCCACTAGCTAAGAGCTGAGTGCTCACTGCTCTCCTGTTCACAACCGAAAACAAAGTGGTGTGCTGTACGGGTTACAGTAACAGTAGGGTGGAAAGCAAGACCTGCTTAACCTTTCCCCATGTGTATATTTACTTTACAGCCTTGTTTTTCCACAGCTGCCATTGGGTGTAGCACCACAGCTGTCCTTGCTTGCTGGCAGTGTATTTTTATTCACTTATCTCCAACCTAACAGTTATTGTTTCCATCAGTGTTTAGTTTCCAATTCCCTTACCCTGACACCTCTGCAAAGAGGAGAGGGTCCTCTTATCACCTCTGAACTGGGTCCTTTCAGCAGCTTTATCAGGGATTTTAGCACAGATGCACTGAGTTCTGTGGTTTTGGACAATCCATTTAGCCTCTCTGAATGGGTTTCTTCCCCTAAAACATGTCATGATCTCTGCTGGTGTGAGACTTCATCACTGAGCTGTCAGACAAAAGGAATACAGCACACAAAATATCACTCAAGTGATGCTCCCTCTTCATTTTCCCTGTGAAGTGGTAAATGCTGTGCTTCCCCAGTTCTATGTAGAAGCTTCACTTTTACTTGGTTGTAATGCAAAGAATCTCTTGTTTTCAGCCCATTGCTGACTCATTAATTTGTATTCATTCATACACAAATGACAGAATTCCTGAACTACTATTCAACCACTTAAGAACAGTTTTGAAGGAGTCAAAAGACTCAGATTCCTCTTCAACACAGAAAAAGACTTCACAATACTGACCATTTGTTTTCACTGCTTAAGCTCCCACTTGTAAATCTGAGACATCTCCCTGTGCTGCAGCACTACATGGATAAACAGAGTGAACATTATATGGGCTTCCCTGAACACTTCTATCATGGAATTGTATATTTGATATGTAAAGAAAATAAAATTGAAGAAAAAGTTTTGGTAGAAAAAAAGTATCACCTCAAGCATAGAGGTTTCTGATCAGCTGAAAATTGAACTCCTGGAGCAGCCAAGAGGCTCTGCACAGGAAATGACAAGCCAAAGAGCAGACATGGATAAATGCCTTACAGTCAAGGGGCTTTTCCTTGGCCATGCATGCAAGTCAACGGCAACCAGTTTCATAAGGAACCAGTGGCCACTCAACCAAAAGGCTCTGAACCAACAAAGTTGGCTTAAAGGGAAAACCAACCATTTCACTGAACTTGAAGAAACAGAAGTCAGAGGGAGTAGTAAGAAGGTGGCACCCACAAACCCCTCTTGTATATTTGACCAGACTTTGAGCTGCTGCATTCTGTAAATAGTTCTTAATAGAGCATGAGCTTAGTTTTGCAACCACCCTTTACAAGCACGCTTTCATGTTCTTATTCTACACGCGATATGTGAAACAGATTTAAGTACCTAATAAGTAGGCAGACAGATATGAATTTTTTGGCCTTGTGGAAAGAGTCCCAAAAGCAGATCCAGAGCATCTTAACAAAGGGATGGGTACACATATGCCTGGAAAGCACCTGTTAGGGGAGATTAGCAAATAAATCTTTGAGGAGCAGAATAGAGGAATAATTCCCCTACCAATGACACAGACAATACTGAAAAAAGAAAATGGCATCCGTAAAAATAATCTGTAAATATAAAATCCTGGACCTCTAAACTGGAAAGCTTATTTTTAAACAGTTATTTTTGTGTTATGTTTCCACTTAACATTACAGGCCTAATCATTTGCAGCTTAGTGAAAGGGTTGAAGCCCACTTGCACACACCCATATTTCCATATGCAGCCTGTTTGTGAGCGTTATCTTTCTGGCTGAGCAACTGCTTGTCTTGTTCATGCAAACAAAAGCTCTGGACATTCAAATGTCCTTTTCTTCGCTTCTCTGCCTTCACTTCACGACAGGAAATGCTCTCACATTGCACTTCTTAGCACGTGAATTCAGAAAATGTGTGAAAATATTAGAAAGGCAATCTGCACAGCTTGCCTTTGCTATAATAGGGGAAATCATGTTTAAGACTACATTTTCCAGCTGGATGTACTGTCCCCAGCCTGGTCCTGAGTCAGAGACATCAATTTCAACACAACCTGTGTATATTTAAGAGTTGTTCCAAGTCAGATAATAGAATACCTGTGTATAAACTTGGAGCAGCTCCAATTTTCATTAATTCAGACATAACTGAGATTCTCAACTTTCCTATTCAAGTCACAGGTAAGAAGAGACACTTGAGAAGTAAAGAGATCTTCCCCAGGCATTTTTCAATCAGCAGAGAAGACCTACTGCTGCAAATAGGTACAGGTACTTGGAGTATTTTTGTCAGGAAAGGGTATTAGTGAAAAGGCGTTTTCCAACTGTTGCTGCTCATTGTCCTTGCTGCAGTCTCCCATAGCACACAGGGTCTGGGACACAAGTTAGCCTTCCACATCTAAACCAACCTGGTTGTCTTTCAGCCTCTGCATGGAGCCCGGCAGTGGAACTTTCCATTTCCCCCATGGAATAGCTGAATCCTGCCCTGTGAACCAGAGCAATGCACAACAGTTACAGCCTACATACATCTCAGTATAGACCTTTCCTAAGCTTCTCCAGCTGGGATTGCTTAGGTTTATTGGAGGCTGATAAGTTATACTGCTTCTGGGAACTTAAAACTGCTGCAGCATGAGCATTAATCAGCTGGTTTAAAGTGGAAAATTCACATAGGTCAAAACATGAGTGTCTTAAAAAACAATCATGTTCAAATATTTACAAGTGTGACAATCTGGGGCTCACCATGTTAGGTGTTATCTCCAGAAATAGGAGGAGTGTTATCCAGTGGCTGTGCTACATATGAACAGGAGAAAAAATGCTACAGACAAGAAATCACACCAGGAGGAGCTCACATCAGTGAGAAGTACTTAAACACTCTACATAAATAGGGCATTGGTCCCAGCCATTTCCCTTACTAACCCTCCACTCCAAATGTTTATGTTGCAATAGGAGCCCCTATTAATTCAGCCTATTTACAAATTCATTTCTGCTGCTTCTTGCTCTTTCCCAAAAAGACAGAATGCTGCAGCT
Source organism: Eurypyga helias (assembly GCF_000690775.1). Taxonomy (NCBI): domain Eukaryota; kingdom Metazoa; phylum Chordata; class Aves; order Eurypygiformes; family Eurypygidae; genus Eurypyga; species Eurypyga helias. The sequence goes on along the minus strand of NW_010252044.1, from coordinate 166,912 downwards.
GGGCTGGCTCAAGGCTTCCACACAGCCCAAGAACAAGAAGCAACTGCTGGTTGGAAGAAGGTGAGGGATGGCTGGTGAACTGGGTTGGACTCCAGATCTGGTCTTCTCCTGTTACTGCTGCTGAGCAAGAGCAGAAACCCTGACCCTACACCATCAGCTTGGATCACCAAAGCTTTGGTGAGGAGTTTATAGCATTGAACTTTACCCACCTTACCATGAATGGGGTTTTCACACAGTTCCTGAAGTGATGAGCAAAACTTCAGGCTCACCACCCCTCTTTCACACCTTGCCATCTGCAAGGCTAGGAGAAGCCATTTGAGAACAAACATCTCTCCAGATTACTTTTAAATGGTGGCCACTGTTCTTAGGTTGTTGATTTTCCATCAACTGTTCCAGAATTTATTTCCAGAGTGAGCTCTGAGGTGTAGCCAGCCACCGCTGCCTCTGAGTGGCTAGCACATCCACTTCCCCAGCCAACTCCTCTCTACTGAAAAACAGAAAATCATATTGTAACTGATAGCAACTGTGGATGTAACCTACCCTCTGTGGGGAAAGCTGAATTAGTGCTTTTCATTCCATCTAATCCCCCTGAGCTGTAACACCCCTCACAAAGGTTCTAGCAAGGTCGAAAGACTCGAATGCGACACTAAGCCGGTGAGCCAGGTGGCTGGCAATATTCCTTTCATCCAACCCTATTTTTGCTTACCTGCCATTTTAAGGCCATTTGTAAATATAGATCAGAGGGTTCATAAGCAATAGGATATGGAACACCTTGCAGGAGAGATTCTAGCAACAAAAGAGTTCTCCCTTTTTTCTGAGCCTTTCCATTCTCTGGTAAGTATTCCTTTTTATAGGTGGAAAAAGCTGAAGCCCAGAGACCAATTCTTACCACACACAAAACATTTTATACTCCACATACGGAGACTAGATTTCACACAGTACAGGATATGAATCTGAGGGACGCACACTAGAGCCAGCACTGACAGCTCTTCCAATTAGTGAGCAATGGCTCCACAGGAGATACTCAATGAGTACAAGCAGGAGTTTCTCTCCTCCACTGTGTTCAGCATGAATCTCTTGGTGAATAGCTTGCTCAGCCTGTACTTTCAATAATAAATGTACACAGGGATAGTTTCTCTGGAGAAGCAGCATTCATTACAAATTCACTCTGCAGCTTGTCTTGGAGCAATGTATTTGCAGGTCTACATCCAAAAAAAGCCTCCTTTTTGAGAAAAGGTTGTTTTTCTTGAGTTGGGCATATTTGAAGTGCAGAAAGCTGCAGAAGTGCACAAGATGGTTTTGAAAACAGATGTGAGTTGAGAGTTCATTCTCCCATTGAAACTTGCAGCACAAGAACATATTAATTTCATAGAAAAATGCTATGGACACAAGGGGTAATTTTTGTGAGCAAGTGAAGAATGATTGTCTCAATATTTTATCCCAAATTATCCGTTCCTCACAGCTTTGATGAAACTAGCTGCTTTTTTTTTTACTCCAATTTCTTAGCTGACTCCTTCAGAAAAAATTAAACTCAGACCAAGATATGAAGAATTATTTTTCCAATAACGTTTTCTGCAAGATATTTGTTTTTTCCAGGTCCCAAAATTCCAGTAAAGGAGGTCACAGACAAGGGCATACATTAAAAAAAAAAATAGTCCTTAGTTAGCTCTAATCTTTACTATTTCATTGATATTTTTCTAGAGCATTCATCCATCCCCCTGGCATGAGTGGGGCTGAGCTACCCCCAGGCACTTTTGGAAGTCCCACCTGTAATGATTAATTATAAACAGCATTGCATCCAAACCCCTACAGCTCTTTGACAATTCATTGTAATAAATTAGGCACTGATTGTATTTTTTGCTTGCATTTATGCAGCTTAGTGTTAAGACATGAATACCTAGCAGCATATTATGTTTTCATAGAAACTGAAAAAATGGATTTGGTATCCACTACACTCACATGTAACTCCATGTACTTGCATGCAAAGGATGTGTTCCTGAACAACATCCAGTTCACAGCAACAAGAGGATAGAGCTTCTTTAAGAAATATGTTTATTCCACATGATGTTATTTTCCCTAAATACTCTGAGAAAGAGACCCACAACTAATATAAAAATCAAAGCATTCCTGATGATCGTCCACTCATATTTCTGGTCAATCTGCAGATGCTGGATGAATGCAGAGCCCAAATCCAGTGATGATCAAGTACACTTAAGCTAGGCAAGAGCACTGTGACTGCCTTCTCAATCCCAACAGAAGGAAATGGCCAAGAACCAGGTTGGAATTTTTTTTTTTTTAAGAAAACATAAATAGACTTGATTCAGTTAACTGATGCATTCACCAGATGTAATCCCTCAATGGATTATACACAGTGTTCAATGCATAATTCTGATGTGCTCTTTATTTATAAGAGAACGAAAAGGATCAGGTCTATTTTTAACTTCCTGGAAAGTTTAAAAATAAAGAACAGCTTTCAATAATGCATTAAACAGCAGGTTTCAGTCTCCTTAAAATGAGCCCGTGTGTATCGAAAAGGTGAGTCCTGTGGCTCTGTTACCACCACCACAAGTAGGTGAATTAAGAACAGCATGTGAGGAACACATGAGGACTGAGGTACATATGTTGATAAATACAGATACACTACGTGCATGGCTAGGTTTAGGGAATGGCATGAAGTCTTAAAAAGGTTTGGAGCTTAATTCCTACTCAGCTCAAGCACTAGGCAGAAGGAACAGAAGTACACACAGTCATTTCACTTGATGAAAACACATGCACACACTGGATTTGGACCTTTAAGATCTCCCTAGTCCAGCTCTGCAACTTTGAGAATCTGGAGTTTCACTTTAAGATATTTTCCATCTATTTTTTCCCCTCCCAATACACATTTTTCCAGCACATTTGTGCCCTGTGCCTTTCACTATTTAAAATTAAATTTGTTTTCAGTCAGACTAGACTAGGTTTACATTAGTACATTCCACAGAAAACCCTCAGCACTGGGGAGAAGGTGACCAGTGGTCTCAACACCAGCCTTCTTGGAAATATCCCACCTGGTTTACCTGAAATAAGGAGGACTGGGGGCTTGACAGAGTCACTCCCATCAGTCCTCCCTTCTCTGACAAAAAGCAATTACAGAGGCAGACTGTCACACTGAACTGCTACAGCACAAGCATCCAGACATGTGGATGCTGGAGCACCTCTCCTACAAAGAAAGGCTGAGGGAAATTGGGCTTGCTCAGCCTGGACAAGAGAAGGCTCTGGGGAGACCTTAGAGCACCTGCCAGTGCCTGGGGTGGGCTTTTCCCAAGGGCAGGGAGTGACAGGACAAGGGGTGACGGGTTTAAATGGAAAGAGGGAGATGGGACATCAGGAAGAAATTCTTCCCGCAGAGGGTGGGGGGCACTGGGACAGGATGCCCAGAGAAGCTGTGGATGCCCCATCCCTGGGAGTGTCCAAGGCCAGGCTGGATGAGGCTTGGAGCAACCTGGGCTATGGAAGGGGTCCCTGCCCGTGGCAGGGGGGGGCACTGGGGGGGCTTTAAGGTCCCTTCCCACCCTTAAAATTCTGCAATTTTTGTCAGGGGGACACTGTCCTGCAGAAGAAAGATGTAAGGAACAACCTTTGTGTGAGAGGTGTTAACATCACAAGTCACCATTGATGGATCAGCCAGGGTCAGGAGTAAGAGACATCACTTGTGGCTTCATTTCAGGTGTACCAAATGATTCCTTCCTTCCTCAGAAACCATGACAACTGATGCAACATGCTTTAAAAAGTATAACAGTTTGAGATCAGATAAAACAGGTTATAGGTAGAGCCCATAACAGTCAAATTCAGCCTTGCCTCTAAAAATCATATCCTGTTTTCTCCCCTTCCTTTTACTTATCTTTCCACACTAAATCATTTTGCTTTAGGCCAAGAGAAGGAGATACTTACTAGTACCTACTAGCAACTAATTTCACATAAACAACACTGAAGTGAAGGACAGTGAGAAATGATGCCCTGGCCAGCTCAGAGCCCAGCCATGCAGGGGCTGGCGTAGCAGCCGCAGAGAACACCTAAATAAGCATCATTTCCACTTGGTTTGAAAGACAGGCTTGATCTAGAACAAGTTATTCTGGATTAAAATTCACACTAAAGTGGTTTTTTTTTATGCAGAAAATCTGAAAAAAGCTTTTGTAGAAGTGATTATTTTAATATATCAGGTGACATGTAGTGACAGGACAAGGGGTAATGGGTATAAATTGAAATCAGGGAGGTTTAGATTAGATGTCAGGAAGAAATTCTTCACAGAGAGGGTGGTGAGGCACTGGAACAGGTTGCCCAGAGA